>NC_057803.1:652725437-652935313 GCF_018294505.1 Triticum aestivum | reverse complement strand
CAACTCTGGGCTGGCCTATCGGAAGTTTGGACAATCCGGTGTGCCCTGAGAATGAGATATGTGCAGCTCCTATCAGGATTTTTCGGCACATTTGGGCGGCTTTGCTGGTCTTGTTTTACTATCATTGAAATGTCTTGTAAACCGGGATTCCGAGTCTGATTGGGTCTTCCTGGGAGAAGGTATATCCTTCATTGATCGCGAGAGCTTATCATGGGCTAAGTTGGGACACCCCTGCAGGGTATAAACTTTCGAAAGCCGTGCCTGTGGTTATAGGCAGATGGGAATTTGTTAATGTCCGGTTGTAGATAACTTGACACCAGATCCGATTTAAAACGCATCAACCGTGTGTGTAGCCGTGATGGTATCTTCTCGGCGGAGTCCGGGAAGTGAACACGGTTTTGGGTTATGTTTGACGTAAGTAGGAGTTCAGGATCACTTCTTGATCATTGCTAGCTTCACGACCATTCCGCTTGCTCTCTTCTCGCTCTTATTTGCGTATGTTAGCCACCATATATGCTTAGCCGTTGCTGCAACCTCACCACTTTACCCCTTCCTACCCATAAGCTTAAATAGTCTTGATCTCGCGGGTTTTGAGATTGCTGAGTCCTCGTGACTCACCAGATACTATCACAACAGTTGCAGGTGCCGATGATACCAATGCAGATGATGCAAACAAGCTCAGATGGGAGCTCAACGAAGATCTTGGTCGTTGCTATGTTTCATTTCATGTTGATCAGTAGTGGAGCCCAGTTGGGACGATCGGGGATCTAGCAGTTGGGTTATCTTCTTTTCTTTTGGCTTCGTCCATAGTTGGACTTTGTGTGTACTCTGAATGATGTATGAATTATATGTTCATTGTGTGAAGTGGCGATTGTAAGCCAACTCTTTATCCCATTCTTGTTCATTACATGGGATTGTGTGAAGATGACCCTTCTTGCGACAAAACCACCATGTGGTTATGCCTCTAAGTCGTGCTTCGACACGTGGGAGATATAGCCGCATCATGGGTGTTACACCCAACTACCACCATGAGACCGGTAAAATAGAAAACCTATCAAGGGCAAACCTTTGCCTTGCGCATGATCCACTTGAGCTAGATGATGACGATCTTGTCCTCCTCAAGATGAACCACCTTTCTTGATTGCGTTGGGTCGATGGAGACTAGATGATTGCTCCCCCATACTCCACTATGGGTGAGCCACTCTTCGGCACATCTTCACAAGTCCATTGACACCACAATGGATGGCAAGCTTCAAGCACTTGATCTCTTCGTGATGCTCCACTTGAACTTGCACACAACAATCTTGATGACGATCACCACTTGATGCCATCCTCTCCATGGGTTGAGTGATATCTTCCTCTTGACGCAAGCGCATGAACACGTACCATGCCATGGGATCACTTGATTCCTCTCGGTACATCTTCTACGCTTTGTGAGTTGATCAACTTTATTCACTCTTGATTTAGTCTTGATCAACCTTGAATCTTTCCAACTCTCTTCATTTGGATGATGTCTTGAAGGTAAACATGAATGATCACACAATCTTCTTCTTCAAGACATGCTTGCAATAAGCTCAACTCTCACATGACCAATCTTTGGATAATTCCTTTGAAAGTGCGTTATGTCGACTAGAGGGGGGTGAATAGGCGATTTTTATGAATTCTTCACTGAGGAATTTGCCGGTGAGGAAATTCCTTAGTGAAGAACTATTAGCAGCGGAATAAGTACTCAGAAGTAAGCATAGCAGAATACAAGCATGGTCATCATGATGAAATGAAGACTAGCATAGAGTACAGAAAGCGTAATCACAGGATAACACAAGATGAAGACAAACAGACTGAAGAAATTGAACTGAGGAAATTGAGAAAGTCTTCAGTCAAAGTCTTCAAACACAGATATGAACAAACACTCAACACAGTAATGAGGAAATGAAAGGGTTGAGGAAATAGAACCAGTTAGGTTGGTGAAGATAATGATTTGGTAGACCAGTTCCAACTGCTGTCTCAGTTGTACGTCTGGTTGGAGCGGCTGAGTATTTAAACTCGAGGACACGCAGTCCTGGACACCCAGTCGCTGAGCACGCAGCTCAGGACACCCAGTCCTCACCGTATTCTCCTTGAACTAAGGTCACGCAGACCTCGTCCAATCACTCGTGGTAAGTCTTCAGGCGACTTCCAAACCTTCACAGACTTGGTCACTCGGCGATCCACAATTCCTCTTGGATGCTCTAGACCTTGACGCCTAACCGTCTGGAAGAAGCACGGTCTTCAAAGGTAACAAGCATCGGATCCACGCAGGATCAATTTCTTCAGTGATGCTCAATCACTTTGGGTTTGTAGGGGTCTGGTTTTTGGGTTTTCCTCACTCGATGATTTTCGCTCAAAGTCCTCGGAGGATGGGTTGCTCTCAAATGACAAGTGTCAAGTTCTCTCGGAGCAGCCAACCAGCTAGTGGTTGTAGGGGGCGGCTATTTATAGCCTAGGGAGCAGCCCGACATGATAAGACATAAATGCCCCTCAATGATATGACCGTTAGGTGGATAAGATATTTTGGGACAGCTGGCGCGCAGCACAGCAACGGTCGGAAATTTGACTCTCAAATTCCTCAGGGCTATCACGTTCCTCACTGTGTAGGTAATTCGCACTGACGAATTCCTAACTCCTCAGTCAGAACAAATTCATCAGCGACCAGAAGAACTTCGTCTCTGTCACTGAAGAAAGTGACTGAACTGTATGAGATTACCAAAGGCTTCACTCGAAGGGATTGGTAGGTGTAGGATTTTGAGTTGAGCATCACATGGAAATGTTTCCTTAGTATTTCCCCGACCCCCTTTAACAGTACGGTGTTTCCTATGACTCAAGAAGTAGAAAATGAAACTACGAAAACAAAAGTCTTCACGCTTCATGTTCCACAAATGAATACCAAGTCTTCAAGGTCACACCAATTTCTTCACTTTCAAAGTCTTCAGAAAGTCTTCAGAATATCAAACTCTTCAGTTGAAGAACTTCATTTTTAGGGGTCGACTTTCTGTGTAAATATCAAACTCCTCATAGACTTATAGACCTGTGTACACTCACAAACGCATTAGTCCCTTAACCTATAAGTCTTCAGTACACCAAAATCACTAAGGGGCACTAGATGCACTTACAATCTCCCCCTTTTTGGTGATTGATGACAACATAGGTTAAGTTTTCAACGGGGATAAACATATGAAGTGTATACACTAATTTGAGGAATTTGATTACAAGATATAGTAGAACTCCCCCCGAAGATGTGCATAGTGAGGAATTTGCTTTTGAGGCAATGCACATTTGAAGAGTTGAATCATGGAGATCTCCCCGTATATCTTGTAATTCATACACGCATTTGATATATAATATGAAGAATTTGAAATGCATGATGAAATATGGTGCCTGATTAGATTCAGCATGTGTGCAATGTCATTAACGAGGAATAAGCATGAAGAGCATAATGCAACAAAAGTATCAGCGCACCATCAGGTTTAAGATTACAACTCGATCCAAAAAAAGTTTCAGAAGAACGAGAGTTGTAACTTAATTAATATAGACCCGCTTGAAGACTAACTCAGATTTCTCCCCCTTTGTCATCAAATTACCAAAAGGTTTGAAACTGAGGACTAACGCCCCTGAAGAATTTCAAGTCGATGGAGGAGCGCCAGCGTTGTCGGGGTTGTTTGTTGTAGCAGGACCTGCCGCAGTGTCATCCAAATCTTCATACTCATCAGTGTCACACGATGAAGAATAAGAGCTGGCCACCAAGGAAGGAACTTTGACCTTCTTGAATTTCTTCGGTGGAGGTGCAGACCAGTCAAATTCTTCCTTGAGACCCATATTCTTCAGATCTGCAGCGCTGTAGACATGAGAGAGAACAGCCTAGGTGCGGTTGAAGGTTTCATGGAGGTAGTATTGGTTTTTCTTCACTGCATTGTGTGTTGAGGTCATGTTGTGAAGAATTGAACAAAACTGGCGCTTGACCCATTTATGATTGCGATCAACCTTCTGATGAAGACTGAGGAGTAACTCACGGTCATTCATCACCCTGGGTGCTGTGGCTTGAGAATTTTGCTTGGCTGAGGTATTTGCGGCAGAGTCATGGGTGGCGGAATCGTCATTGGTAGAGTAAGATGCAGCCTTGCGAAATTGACCATCCAATGGACGAATGCCTTCATCGATCACAGCAGCGGCCTTGCCTTTATCATCAGCTGATGAAACTGTCCGTTTGAGGACTTCAATGGGAGGCAAGTAGCTACCGTGGTTCAGAGTGTCAGCTTTGTAATTCAGTGAGGATCTTGCCTTGATGAATCTCATAATCCAAGGAGCATAGGGCTTCAGCTCGAATGGTGACATAGCAATATTGGCCAGAGTCCTCATGAAGAAATCATGGAAGTTGACGGGAACGCCATGAATGATGTTCAAAAGCATATTCTTCATGATGCCAACGACTTCTTCATCATTTGAGTCGTGGCCTTTGATGGGACTCATTGTCTTCGTCAGAATTTGATAGACAGTCCGAGGCACATGCAGTAATTCCTTGACGAGGAATTTGGTTCATGGGGCCTGCCTTGGCTTCAAAGGCTTCATCAGCACTTGCATATATTTATTTGAAAGTTCTGGTTCGTTGTAGATACAACGAGCATCATCAAGTGGAGGACTGAGTGGTAGAGCACGAAGCAATTCAGTTGCTGGTGCCTTGTAGTGAGTATTTTCAGACATCCAGTCTAATACCCATGAGTTCACGTCTTCAGCGTCTCCGGTGATGTGCAGAGTTGCATAGAATTGAAGAATGAGTTCTTCATTCCAGTCACAGATATCAATGCAGAAATTCGGAAGTCCTGCGTCGTGAAGAACACTGAGGACTGGCTCAAAGCCGGGCAGAGACTCCATGTCCACATGAGGAATATGTGCATGATCGAAGACTTTGTCTTTGTTGAAGAGCACTGAGGAATAGAAATTCGCTTGGCTGGCAGTCCAGAAACGCCTCTTCCTTATGCGAGCAGAATCATATGGATTATAGTCAGTGAAGAATACGTGCTCGGCAAAGAAATCTTCAGCCTTGAACTTCTGTTTGCATGAGAACGGATTCTTTTGCTTTGGTAGAGGGGTGTCCGTGAGTTGCATCACCACCTCAAGAATCGCGAGCTCAGGTTCTTCAGGCTGAGGAATTTCCTGTTCCTCAACAGGTGCAGTCTGAGGATCAGCAGCAGCAGGTTCATCAGCACTAGTGGCTGGAATTTCTTCATGCACAGAGAGAGTGGGTTGAGTTTCTTCAAAGCCCAATTGAACTGTTGGTGCAGGGGACTGAGGAAGTTGTTGTAGTGGGGTGAAGACTGGAGAATTTGGATGCTGACTTTCCCAAAAGTCATCGTTCATCACTGGCATTGTGTTTCCAATATCCACATCTTCATCTTCAATTTCCTCAACACCAGCCTCTTCAGCTATGAACTGAGGCATAGGTGAGGAAATGACTGGCGTTGAAGGGATTGAGTCAACTTCAATTTCTTCATCAATCTGCTTTGACGAAGCAGCAGAATGATGTTCTTCATCAGATCCAATTGGGATCTAATAGTCTTCTCCAAAAGGAACAAGGTCCTTTGATGGGATGGAGCAAATCGGAACAGCATCAATTGGTTTTTCGAGTGAGCTGGTCATTGGCTTCATTTTCTTTGCAGCCGAAGAATTTGACACAGCTGATGCCTTCCTTTTCTTCACTGCAGCTCGCTCTGCAGCCTTGGTCTTCTTCACATCAAATGCACATGGAAGAATTGGAGTTGGTGTAGGTGCAGATGGAGCTGAGGAATCTGGTTGATTTTCTTCAGGCGCAACTGATGCAGTTGCCCTGACATCTTCAGTTTCTTCAGGCGCACCACTAGTGGATGCCCTGGCAATTTCTTCAGCGGCTGGAATGGGATCATCAGCCCTGGAACTAGCATTTTCATCAGCAGCCTGAACTTCATCAGCGGTGCTGGCATGTTCTTCAGTCGGCTGAGCTGAGACTCCAGCCTGAGGAATTTCATGTTGCGTTGGGGCAGCAACATTGGTGAATTTCTTCGTCAGGTTGACGAATCTGACTTTGACTCCTTGCCAATCAGCATAGTAGGCATCAAAGTCCTTGCTGAGGGCTTGAATTTCAGACTAAGCCTGGAGAAGTTCCTCATGTGTCATTCTGACAATGTTTTTCTTCAGGAGCTTCTCCTTTCTGTATTGAGCTTTCTTAATCTCTCTTGCCTTTTCAAACTTCCATTTCTCTTCAGTGATGAAATGGGTCAACATATGACTTTGTCCAGGGGTCAGATGAAAATCAGGCATAGGGGTGTTTGGATCCTTGTGCCAGAGATCAATATAATCGAGGATTTTCCTCGGATCCAACAGCAGTGGCACAGATGTGCCTTTGGCTCTAGCGGCCTTCACCTGTCTGTCTTTGATGATTTCTGCAAGTTCATCATCAGAAGCTTCATCATCAGAAGGCACATGGAATGCGACCTGTTTCTTCTTTGGACTTGGCCGAGGACCTCGTCCAGCTGTTGCTTTGGTCTTCAGCAGAGTCGGGCCAGACGATGACTTTGGTGCAGCTGAGGAACTTGCTGAAACACCAGAGGCAATCGAGAAACCAGCAGTCCTTTGACATGTAGCCAGATGCACAGGAGCTGAGGACTTTGAGGGAGCTGTTGAGGACTTTGGTGGAGCTGTAGCAGTGTGAGGAATTTGCCGTGAGGGCACTGCTGAGGAACTTGGCCGTGAGGGCGCTGTTGGTGAAGCACTTGGCTTACGAGCAGGCTTCTTTGGCATGGATTTCCTCGGTTTGACCGAGCCCTCAGTAGCAGTAGCAGTGGCAGAATCCTCATTGAATTTCCTCACTGCCTCCTTGGCTTGTCTTGCCAATTTAGCTTGGCGCTTAGCCCATTCTTCAGGAAAGTCCTCACCATGTTTGATGCTTGTGGGATCAGCTACTTGGCCAGGTGCCAATGGAGCTCTTGGGCATGGAGGATTGAGGGCGAATTTCTTCATGTACTTTGGAGTCACATATCTGTATTCCCTCCATTCCCTTGCCCATCTCCGTTCAATCTTCTGAATGCGCACCTTGCGCTAATTTTTGTTTTCTTTGCCAAATTTTGCTTCATCAGGTGTGCAATAATCAACATAAATTTCCTCAGGGATTTCAAACGCAGTCATAACCTCAGGTTTCTTTCCTCCTTTCTGCGGCTTCTTATCGTCTGCCATATTCTTCAGTTGAGGAATTTGAACAATTGAGTTCTCTGAAGAAGTATGCAGTTTTTCTTCGAGGAACGCTGCAAATGAGTTAAGTTGATGAGAACCTAGTGATTCAGCAGCAGACATGAGTACCTGTGAACAGAGTACAGGTGCGAGGAATTCGGAGAGGTCATATGCGTTCTGAGAAGGTTTTTCGAAAAGAACAAGTTTTGAGGAATTTGACCAGATGAACCTTGAGGAATTTCACTAAGCGTTCTTGTCTTAGGTTCCAGAGTTGTACAGATCGAAGATCCACACAATTAGGGAATCTTGAAGAAAATGATTGCTTAGAAAAATAGTTCAAGATCATATCATGTGTGTGGTGTTCATATGTGTGAAGATTTGAAGAATAAACACCTTTGAAGATTTTCAGGAAAGCTTGAGAATCAAAGCGAGTAATAAAAGTAACTTTTAATTACCTGAAGTGAAGAACACGACGAACTGAGAAGAACGGATAGGAAGTTCGTCAGGTTAGATCTTCCTTGCCCTAACTCGGCGGAGGAAGACAGCTACGGCGGCGGCGGAGTGAAGATTTCCGTGGTCGGCGTGAGTACGACGACGACGAGGTCGAGGCAGCGAAGCTCTTCCTCACCGGCGATGATGGAGTAGCGGCGGCGCTAGGGTTTGAGGAGCTCGAGTGGGAGAGAAGCGATCGAGCAGAGTAAATGAAGTGAGGAAGGGGAGAGGGGTATTTATAGACACGGTGAAAAACTGTTCGCCCAAAGATTTGGGACGAACGTGCCCCTGCCCTTTCTCCTTCACGCGACATGTCTCACCCACGTACTGTGTAGTGGAGATCGTGTACGATCGTGGGTGAATAGAATAATGCATCGTGGGATGCGGAATAGTTTGAGCGGCAAAACCGAACATTTGGATAAGATTTGTTTTAAAGTTTCATTCGCAATTTCTTCAGCTGACCAAGACACAGTGAAGATTTTGAACGAGTTTCAAATAGAACGCATATGAAGAATTTGTGAATAGATTGGGTTGAGTATAGCATAGAGGGGGAAGGGTCCGATCACATTCACTTAGCAGAAAAAGCAGCTTGAAGAAATAGCTATAAGTGAATGCTGTAGAGGATATAAACTCACATATATATATAGTCAATGAAGAAAAATGAAGGAACCAGTGAAGATTTTGAAAAGTTGAAGAATTTGAAAAACTGAAGAATTTCAAAACTGAGGAAAAACTCAAATTGAAGATTTTCAACTTTTTGTGGTGGCATGACCCACCGTATAAGAATGATGATTTCAGACACCGCGTACAATTGTCGTAGGGCTCTGAGAATCAAATTCTTCATTAATTTCTTCACACTTAGAGTGTTACTCTTCATTGATTGAAGAAAAACGTTTCTTCATGTGTTGCATATCTAAGTCATCAATGTTGTATAAGTGTTAGGATGTGTGTCCTTTTCAAAGAACATTCGAAGATTCTAAGATATTTAGCTCACACCGCAACTTGCTGAATCTCTTCTCATCTAAGGGCTTAGTGAAGATATCAGCTAGCTGTTCTTCAGTCTTCACGTGCTCGATGGAGATGTCGCCCTTCAACACATGATCACGAACAAAATGATGACGAATCTGAATGTGCTTTGTCTTCGAGTGCTGAACTGGGTTGTGAGCAATCTTGATGGCACTCTCATTGTCGCAGAGGAGAGGCACATTCTTCACATTGACGCCATAGTCCTTGAGTGTTTGCTTCATCCAAAGCAGTTGAGCACAGCAAGAGCCAGCAGCAATGTATTCAGCTTCTGCAGTAGACAGTGATACGCAGTTCTGTTTCTTTGAGGACCAACAGACCAAAGATCGTCCGAGGAAATGACAAGTGCCAGAAGTTGACTTGCGGTCCACACGATCACCAGCATAGTCAGAGTCAGAATATCCAATGAGATCAAAAGCAGAGCCCTTGGGATACCATAATCCTAGTGTTGGTGTGTGAGCTACATATCGAAGAATATGCTTCACAGCCTTTGGTGTGATTCCTTCGGTGCAGCTTGAAATCGGGCACACATGCAAACACTAAGCATTATATCCGGCCTAGATGCACATAAGTACAATAAAGAACCAATCAAGGAGCGGTATACCTTGTGATCGAAGTCAATACCATTTTCATCAGTGCATAGATGGCCTTTTGTGGGCATAGGAATTTTGACGCCTTTGCAATCTTGCATGCCAAATTTCCTCAGTACATCTTTGAGGTATTTCTCCTGAGATATGAATATGGCATTGCGATGTTGACGAATTTGAAGACCTAAGAAGAATTTCAACTCTCCCATCATAGACATTTGATATTCTTCACTCATCATATAGGCAAATTCATCACTATAACGTTGGTCAGTACAGCCAAAGATAATATCATCAACATATATTTGGCACACAAACAGTTCACCATCATAAGATTTAGTAAAGAGAGTAGGGTCGAGTGAACTGGGTGTGAAGCCATTCTTCACGAAGAATTCCTTCAATGTATCATACCACGCCCGAGGGGCTTGCTTGAGGCCATAGAGGGCCTTATTAAGTCTGAAGACTTTGTCAGGATTCTTTGGATCTTCAAAACCTGGGGGTTGAGGAACATATACTTCTTCCTCAAGCTTACCATTGAGGAATGCACTTTTCACATACATTTGATATAAGATGATATCATGATGATTAGCATAAGCAAGTAATATGCGAATAGCCTCAAGTCTAGCAACAGGTGCAAAAGTTTCATCGAAATTAATTCCTTCAACCTGTGTGTAGCCTTGAGCTACCAGTCGTGCCTTATTCCTTACCACAAGGCCATTTTCATCTTGCTTGTTGCGGTAGATCCACTTTGTGCCAATGATATTATGCTTGCAAGGATCTGGACGTTTGACCAGTTCCCAGACATTGTTGAGCTCGAACTGATGTAATTCTTCTTGCATAGCCTGAATCCACTCCGGCTCCAAAAATACTTCATCTACCTTAGTGGGCTCTGTGATAGAGACAAAAGCATAGTGCCCACAAAAGTTAGATAAATGTGAAGCTTTTGAGCGTGTGAGAGGACCTGGCGCTTCAATGTCATCAATGATCTTGTCAACTTGTACTTCTTTTGCAACGCGAGGATGAGCTGGTTGTCGTCGAGCTATTTGATTATTTTCCTTAGCACCATTGTCTTTAGCATTATCTTCAGGTGCGTCAGCTCGATGTTCTTCGCGTACTGGAATGAATTCTTCAGCAAATTCTTCAGTAGGAATGACATCCTCAGTTGCCTTGAGCTTGATAGAATCCTCAGGTGTTGGTTCATCTAACACAGAAGGTAGGTGCTCTCTTTGCGAGCCATTAGTTTCATCGAACCGCACATCTACAGTTTCAACAATCTTGTGAAGAGCGATGTTGAAGACTCTGTAGGTGTGCGAGTCCTTTCCGTAACCAAGCATAAAACCTTCATGTGCTTTCGGTGCAAATTTAGAATTGTGGTGAGGATCTCTAATCCAACATTTAGCACCGAAGACTTTGAAATAACTCACATTGGGTTTCTTGTCAGTGAGGAGTTCATAGGCCGTCTTCTTCAAGAATTTGTGAAGATATACTCTGTTGATGATGTGGCATGCAGTATCAATTGCATCAATCCAAAAACGATGAGGCGTTTTGTATTCATCAAGCATAGTGCGAGCCATCTCAACAAGAATTATGTTCTTGCGCTCCACGATGCCATTTTGCTGAGGAGTATAAGGAGCAGATAACTCATGAGTAATACCAAGTTCATCAAGATAGTCATCAAGACCGGAATTCTTGAACTCAGTTCCATTGTCACATCTGATGTGCTTGATCTTCACACCAAAGTTGGTTGAAGCCCTCGAGGAAAATCGTTTGAAGACTTCCTGCACTTCATGTTTGTAAGTAACAATGTGTACCCATGTATATCGAGAGTAATCATCAACAATGACAAAACCATATAGAGATGTAGCATTAGAGACTGCTGAGTAATGATTAGGTCCGAAGAGGTCCATGTGAAGCAATTCGAATGGACGAGTAGTGGTCATGATAGTCTTCGCTGGATGCTTGGCCTTGGTCATTTTTCCAGCTTCACAGGCTCCGCATAAGTGATCCTTGAGGAATTTGACATTCTCAATGCCAATGACATGCTTCTTCTTCGCAAGTGTGTGCAAATTCCTCATGCCTGCGTGACCAAGTCGTCGATGCCATAGCCAGCCTTCTGAAGCTTTTGCAAGTAGACACACGGCTGGTTGTGGTCCTATAGAGAAATCAACAATATACAAATCTCCTCTCCTAAAGCCTTCGAAGACTTTGGAATGGTCAGCTTCCATAATCACAACACAGCGATACTTGCCAAAGACAACAACCATATAAAGATCACAAAGCATTGAGACTGACATGAGGTTGTATCCTAAGGACTCAACAAGCATGACTTTGTCCATGTGTTTATCCTTAGAGATCGCAACCTTACCAAGACCCAATACCTGACTTTTGCCTTTCTCAGCAAAGATGATATGCTTCAGATGTGACGGTGATAAGGGAGCATCCATCAAAAGATTCTTGTCACCAGTCATGTGATTTGTACATCCACTATCGAGGACCCATTCAGTGGTTTTGGGTTGATCATCCTGCAGATGAATTAGTGTAACTTACAATCTCATATGCTTCATCAGTGAAGAATATGATATCAAGTTCATCAGATGAATTTCATCAAGCGGTAAATAGATATAGCAGTATGAGGACGTGTGAAATGAAAGTTCATTTCAGCATGTTTAGCCTGCGTCCTTTCAGGCAATTTTGTCAGGTCCCCAGCAAATTCTTCAGACGTTAAGGCACGTCTGGAGACCTGACCCTGCATAAGAGATTAGTTCTTTTTCTTCACCACCCACATCTGAAGGGGTGGCAAAGAGTTCATCACTCTACGAGCACCATACGAGAATGGTGGCATAGAAGCCAAACCATTTCGTTTCACATAAGAGGGGTTAGGGTAAGCATATGAATAAGCAGAGAAATTCTTCGAGGACTTTTGAACATAATGATTTGAAGAATAATGTGCATATTCGTAGCCCTTAGCTCTACCCTGCGAAATAGAGTTGTTAGCACGATGATAATCATGTGAGGACTTTGGTCCATTTGAGGAATTTGATCCATATGAGGACTTGGATCCATATGAAGAATTAGGTCCATATGAAGAGTTTGTTCTGGGGTTCCTATTCTTCACAGGTGGTGTCATGAGGACATTCACCTGAAGACTTTCAACATAACTTTTGGGAACCCAGATTTTCTTCATAGGGGAACCGTTCCTGCAGTTAGTCCCAACATATCTAGCAAATACTTCACCATTCTGATTTTTGAACAGTTTATAGTTGGAGTCAAATGACTCATCAGAAGAATGACGAGATTCACATGTAAAACCAGATAACTTGGATGGATCAACTGGAGGTCCCTTTGCAGCAACCCATGAGGTTTTGGGGTACTGCTCAGGCTTCCAATATGTTCCATCAGCATTAAGTTTCCTCTCAAAGGCAATACCCTCTTTCCTAGGGTTTCTGTTGAGGATCTGCTTTTTGAGCACATCAAAAGAATCTGATGCCCTTTGAGGCTTTTGTACATGCCTGTCGTGTACAGTTCCTTTAGCCCTGCATCGTCAGTGATACTAGCAATGTCCTCAGATGAGGAATTAGTGATAGCAGAGGCAGGTGAAGAATTTGTAACAGCTGAAGCATTTGAACATTCAGGTGAAGAATTAGCAGATTCACGTTCAATGCACTTTAAGCATGGAGGAACAAATTCTTCCTGAGAGGTGCTGATTTGTTGAGCAAGTAATGAATCGCGCTCCTTCCGAAGATCTTCATAACTCACTCTTAGCTTCTCAAGATCTTGCTTTCTTTGAAGAAATTCATAAGAAAGTTTCTCATGATCAGATAAGAGAGTGTTATGATGACTTTGAAGGTTATCAAACCTAGACTGAAGTCTCTGAAGATTTTCAGTCAGGGCTTTAGTGCGATCCATTTCTTCACCCAACATATCATCACTTTTGTCTAGCATGTTTTGAACCTTTTCAAAAGCCCTTTGTTGTTTTACAGCAATCTTTGCAAGTTTAGAGTAGCTGGGCTTGAGATTCTCATCAGATTCATTTTCACTAGATTCAGAGGAGGTGTATTTGAGTACCTTTGCACCTTTTGCCATGAAGCAATAGGTGGGAGCGTAGTTATCATTATCTTCATCGGGCTTGTCGGTGGGGTCAGTTTCTTCAGTGTTGAAGATGGACTTGCTAACGAAAGCAGTAGCGAAGGCCAGACTCGCCACACCAGATTCGGATTCTTCAGACTCCTCTTCTTCCTCATGTTCCTCAGATTCAGCTTCAGAGTCCATTTCCTTTCCAATGAATGCCCGAGCCTTCTTGGAGCTGCCCTTCTTGTGAGATGAAGACTTCGAGGATTTTGATGACGAAGATTTTGACGATTTCTTCTTCTTCTTCGCATCATCAGAACTGTAATCCTTGTATTTCTTCTTCTTCAATTCCTTTTCCCACTGAGGACAATCTTGAATATAATGACCAGGTTTCTTGCATTTGTGGCACAACCTTCTCTTGTAGTCACTTGATGAGGAATCACTGCTTCTTGAGGATTTTCCAAAGCGACCACGTCTTGAGAACTTCTGGAATTTCTTCACGAGCAGTGCTAGCTCCTGGCTCAATTCTTCAGGATCACCAAGGCTACTACCAGAGTCCTCACATTCAGACTCAGACACAACCTTGGCCTTCAGGGCACGTGGTTTGCCATAGCTCGAACCATAAAGATCTCTCTTTTCAGCAAGCTGGACCTCGTGAGTATTTAGCCTTTCGAGGATATCAGCAGGATCAAGAGACTTGTAGTCAGCCCGTTCTTGTATCATCAGACCCAGAGTATCAAATGAGGAATCAAGTGATCTCAACAGTTTCTTCACTACCTCATGGTCAGTGATGTCAGTGGCACCGAGGGCTTGAAGCTCATTTGAGATGTCAGTGAGGCAATCAAAGGTTTGTTGGACATTTTCATTGTCGAGTCTTTTGAAGCGGTTGAAGAGATTCCGAAGAACTCAACTCGAGAGTCATGCTGAGTTGAGACTCCTTCATTCATTTTGGACAGCCTATCCCAGATAAGCTTAGCAGTTTCCAAAGCACTCACCCTTCCATACTGTCCTTTACTCAGATGGCCACATATGATATTCTTCGCTTGAGAATCGAGTTGCTTGAATCTCTTCACATCGGTAGCGTTCAGTGAGGGTGAAACAGAGGGAACACTATTTTCCACAACATACCAGAGATCGTTGTCAATTGCCTCGAGATGCATTCGCATCTTGTTTTTCTAGTAGGGGTAGTCCGTCCCATCAAAGGTAGGACACCCAGCCGAGACCTTGATCATACCTACGGTCGACATAACTAAAACTCCAGGCGGTTAAACCAAAATCACACAGAACAAGGGAGTACCTTGCTCTGATACCAATTGAAAGTGCGTTATGTCGACTAGAGGGGGGGTGAATAGGCGATTTTTATGAATTCTTCACTGAGGAATTTGCCGGTGAGGAAATTCCTTAGCGAAGAACTATTAGCAGCGGAATAAGTACTCAGAAGTAAGCATAGCAGAATACAAGCATGGTCATCATGATGAAATGAAGACTAGCACAGAGTACAGAAAGCGTAATCACAGGATAACACAAGATGAAGACAAACAGACTGAAGAAATTGAACTGAGGAAATTGAGAAAGTCTTCAGTCAAAGTCTTCAAACACAGATATGAACAAACACTCAACACAGTAATGAGGAAATGAAAGGGTTGAGGAAATAGACCCAGTTCGGTTGGTGAAGACAATGATTTGGTAGACCAGTTCCAACTGCTGTCTCAGTTGTACGTCTGGTTGGAGCGGCTGAGTATTTAAACTCGAGGACACGCAGTCCCGAACACCCAGTCGCTGAGCACGCAGCTCAGGACACCCAGTCCTCACCGTATTCTCCTTGAACTAAGGTCACGCAGACCTCGTCCAATCACTCGTGGTAAGTCTTCAGGCGACTTCCAAACCTTCACAGACTTGGTCACTCGGCGATCCACAATTCCTCTTGGATGCTCTAGACCTTGACACCTAACCGTCTGGAAGAAGCACGGTCTTCAAAGGAAAAAAGCGTCGGATCCACGCAGGATCAATTTCTTCAGTGATGATCAATCACTTTGGGTTTGTAGGGGTCTGGTTTTTGGGTTTTCCTCACTCGATGATTTTCGCTCAAAGTCCTTGGAGGATGGGTTGCTCTCAAATGACAAGTGTCAAGTTCTCTCGGAGCAGCCAACCAGCTAGTGGTTGTAGGGGGCGGCTATTTATAGCCTAGGGAGCAGCCCGACATGATAAGACATAAATGCCCCTCAATGATATGACCGTTAGGTGGATAAGATATTTTGGGACAGCTGGCGCGCAGCACAGCAACGGTCGGAAATTTGACTCTCAAATTCCTCAGGGCTATCACGTTCCTCACTGTGTAGGTAATTCGCACTGACGAATTCCTAACTCCTCAGTTAGAACAAATTCAACAGTGACCAGAAGAACTTCGTCTCTGTCACTGAAGAAAGTGACTGAACTGTATGAGATTTCCAAAGGCTTCACTCGAAGAGATTGGTAGGTGTAGGATTTTGAGTTGAGCATCACATGGAAATTTTTCCTTAGTATTTCCTCGACCCCCTTTAACTGTACGGTGTTTCCTATGACTCAAGAAGGAGAAAATGAAACTACGAAAACAAAAGTCTTCACGCTTCATGTTCCACAAATGAATACCAAGTCTTCAAGGTCACACCAATTTCTTCACTTTCAAAGTCTTCAGAAAGTCTTCAGAATATCAAAGTCTTCAGTTGAAGAACTACATTTTTAGGGGTCGACTTTCTCTGTAAATATTAAACTCCTCATAGACTTATAGACCTGTGTACACTCACAAACGCATTAGTCCCTTAACCTATAAGTCTTCAATACACCAAAATCACTAAGGGGCACTAGATGCACTTACATCCTTAATAGCACCTTGGTCAACACAAACTCTCCTTGAAACCAACACATGTACTCCAAGAAAAGTCTATGGACAAAACCTTCAAATATAACTCAAGGCAACCATTAGTACATAGAGATTGTCATCAATTACCAAAACCAAACATGGGGGCACCGCATGTTCTTTCAACAAGCACATAAGTAAGCAACCTCGATATGATGTAAGTAAGTGCAAAGAGACAAGTAACCACAAATAGAGAGTTAGGGTTAGGAATAACCGCAACTCCGGGAGACGAGGATGTATGCCGATGTTAACTTCCTTGGAGGGAAGCTAGTCACCGTTAGAGAGGTGGATGTTACCACGAAGGCACACCAACGCCACGAAGGCTCACCCTATTCTACCTTTGAGACAACACCACGGAGGCGTTTCTCAACCACTAATGGTAGACCTTGTGGTGATCTCCAAACCCTTACAAACTTTCCGGGGGGTAATCACAAAGGTTGATTCCTCTCCGAAAGACTCCTACCTCCTAGGAGTCTCCAACCTCCAAGAGTAATAAGAACGTTGGGGAAAAGCTCAAGACTTGCTCAAATCACAAATTCCTTTGGTGCAAAGAAGGGGAAGGAGTGGATCTATCACTTGATCGGAGAACTTCTCTCAAAGACTCCTAAATCACTTGGGGATCTACGATTTGATGTAGGTGATTGAGAGAGAGAGAGAGTGAAGAGTGTTCTTGGCAAGCTCAAAGTGAATGGTCAACCTTATCCCGTTGAAGGGAAAGGTATATATATATAGTCAGTGTGGAAAGGTGACCATTTGGGACACATAAGTGCACAGGATAGGTCGGACGTCCGGACAACGTCGGACGTGCAGACAACATCGGATGTCCGGTGACACAAATAAGTCCGGACGTCCGACAGTCATCAGACGTCCGGCCACTGTGAATATGTGAATCACGAACCAGTACACAGGACATGGATGTCCGAGACGGGCCGGACATCTGGAGCCCGGACGACCAGAGAGTCCGGAAATCCGTAAATACGGTTCTGTTGTAAAAGTACCGGACGTCCGGAGAGTACCAGAAATCCGCAAATGTCATTCTGTAAAGGAACACCGGACGACCGGAGGGAGCTGGACGTCCGGACAGCTGAGAGGGACCGGACGTCCGTAGACAAAGAATAGGAGCTGTGGATTTTGAGCAAGTCTTTCACTAGATCCAACGATCCCCTCTTAATAGTGCGGGATCCCTATACTCAAGAACAAACCATAAACGAAGTCAATGTCTTGTCTCTCCATTCTTGAGTTATATGATTTTTGTCCCTAGTCATGATCCATACACACAGTCTTTGAGACATACTCGTGAGATATACTTGATAAACATGATTAGTCCCTAACATATGTGTTGTCATCAACATCAAAATATGATTAAGGGCATGATTGAACTTTCAATCTCCCCCTTTCTGGTAGTTGATGACAACACATATGCACACTCATAAAAACAATAGTAATCGAAAGTATTTGTTGTGGAGCTCAATAATCAAGAATGAGCAAAGAGTGATCTCCCCCTCAATATGATACCATAGATACTAAACATGAAGAGGGCTCCCCCTCAAAGTGATACCAATACAACCAAATCTCATACACAAGATAATCAAGAATTAAACTCCATATAGATTCATCACATATAGATTCACCAAATGTCAGTCTCGACAAACTCATAACATAAGTTCAATACAAGCTAAACCACAATCATAGCAATAAGTTCGATTACACATTGAACAAGCTAATATCATAATGAGCTAGAAAAGCATGCATATAATGCCTACTCCCCCTTGGCATAAATTATCCAAAAATAAAGAAAGGGGGAAACATAATAGCCTCAGAGATCATCCTCATCATCATCATGAGCACCACTGCCACCAGCCTCGTCGAAGAAATCAGCCCACTCACGACCCGAGGGGAAACCAAAATCAGAATGGGGCTCTTCAGGAAGACACTCATCGTCACTCACATCATACAATCCGGAGTCTCTCAGATGAGCCTTCAGAGCATTCTTGGAAGTTATCATGCGAGTGACAACATCGTGATGTTGGGAGCAATGAAAGGTGAACATCTTCATCATGGCAGAGTGAGCCTTCCCAAGAAAACGAGCAATGCGCCCAAAAGGTGCAGAATTGGAAGGAGAACGGACAGCATGAGAAGGAACACTAGCTGCGGTGCGACGAGCAGGGGCAGTAGTAGGAGGAACATGATCAGCCGCCATGTGAGCTGGAATGACCCATCGCTCATGCACGTGAGTGTGGACAATGGGAAAAGAAGCTACGCTCTCGATAAAAGCCTGAATAAAGGGGTCATGGGGAAAAGCCCTCTTGTGATGGAAGCTAGCAAGGCGGATCTCATGCCATAGAAAGTGTGGAACATTTATCTTCCCTTTGGGAGATGCAAAGAGGCGATGCATGAGATCAATGCAACAGCTGCTGCAAGAGCCTTTGTCACCCATCTTGGGATAGATGGTGCGGATGACACACTGATAGATGATGTTGAAAGGGAAGCGCCAAATGGAGACTTGGTTCAGACCCTTTTGTTTTTCAATGTCAGACAAAGTTGGTATAGGTTTAAGAAGATCCGCACATACCTCAGTGCCCTTGGGCCTATGGTTGGGATCATCCTTGTGGATTTTGAACCCGGTGTCAGGAAATCCAAGGGCAATGACAAATTGAGCATAAGATTCTATGAGTGTGGTGTCTGAGGTCATCCATGTGACAGTGTTATCTAGACCAAAATAACATGTGGCATAGAATTGATGAATGGCAGCTTGGTTGAAATCATGTTGAAATGCAAATGGAGCAGCTAGATTGGATGACTCAATGAGCTCAATAGCTCCTGGATATTTATCCGGATGAGTGCGAATATGCTCTGGATCAATGCAGACATGGAGTGACAAGCCTTTAGGAATGACAATAGTGGTAAAGATGTCGGCTTGGACATTAGTGCAAAAGCGACTATCCTGAGAATCCCTAACAACAGTAAACTGATCAACATCACGATGCAATTTAAGATAAGAAGTGATGGGAACCTCGTTGAAACACTTAATATGGCGGCCGAGTGGTAATGGAGGCTCAAGTGAGATATGACGAGCATGACCATGGGGTTGGACCGGAGGAGGAGGCTGGAAGGTTGGACGACGAGTGCCTAGCTTGGGTGCAGAGATGCGAACACCAACAAACGGGGCCGGTTCCACCTCCTCAAGTTCATCCTCAAAGTCCGACCCCTCCGAGGAGGAGTCGCTAGACGAGCTGGGAGGACGGGCAGCACGCTTCCGAGGACGAGTCTACTCCTGGGAGTCATCGAAGCCACCACGACGAGACAAACGAGCCGGCCCACCGGTGACTTGCTTGCGAGTGCTTGGTCCTAGGCATCATGACCTAGGGGAGAAGGAAGGCTCAAATCAATACCCCACCATAGATCAAGGATCAATGCCTGAGGGAGAAAAGATATGGCCTACCTGGAAGTGAGGAACACAGAGGAAGCTGGCGACCAGAACAAATTAGGCAACAGGCTGAGAGAGGCCGCCGGGGCTTGAGTGAAGACCGAGCTGGACAGAGGAACCGCGGCGAGGGACGAGGCCACGTTGCGGATCCCGAGCAGAGAGGATCTCCGGCGAGGGGCATGGCGGCGTGTGGCCGCGGCGAGAAGCCACTGGACTGGAGCGGCGGCGGTGGGGAACAGAGAAGAAGTGGATGAGGGTAGCAGTTCCGAAAACCTACCCCGCACTATATATAGGAGCCGGTGAAAACGACCGGACGACCGGAGCCTACGGACGAGCGAAGTCGAATAGGAGATGATTTTACGGACGACTGGGAGCCCTCGGACGTCCGGTGCCAAGGCCATGGAAGGAGACCAGAGAGTATTTTACAGACGTCCAGATAGGCCGGACGATCGGGCTAAGTTCAATAGATAAGAATTTACAGACGTCCGGAGATCTACGGATGTTCGGCGTTGGAGAAACGCCCGTACGTCCGGTAAACCACGGACGTCCGACGCCAGAAGTGAAGGGAGGTCAAGGTGCAAGTGTATGTGCTGCTCATCATGATGAGGAGATGATGATTACCGTCCATAGTAAGAATTTCTTATTAAGCAACTAGTACCCTATCCTAATCAATAATAACCATATACCACTCCAATATTGTTCTAATGATACGAGTGGTGGCTACTGCCACCATGTATGAGTATACGTGACATGACACGGAAAGATTTGAACTTTGAGTGCATAATCACTACTCCATCATGGAAAGCACCATAGTTAGATGTTATGGTAGCTTTGAGAGTGTTTGTTCGGTTTATGCATTACATAGGATGAGGATACTCATGAGTTGAGTGTCTCCCCCCTACATATATGCCTACATCAAGACAAGACATTAATTTTATGCATGAATAGGTACTATATTTCGCATAATATTGTCAAGCTCCAAGATACCAAGTTCACGCCTAAGCCGACAAAACCTTGCTTCATCCAATGGTTTGGTGAAAATATCTGCCAGTTGCAAATCTGTACCAATGTGATCAATGTGAATATCACCCTTTTCAACATGATCTCTCAAGAAGTGATACCTAATATCAATGTGCTTGGTGCGGAGATGATCCTTGGGGTTCTCAGCAATATTGATGGCACTTTCATTATCACATAGAAGAGGCACATGTCTATAGGTGATACCGTAATCCTTCAAAGTTTGCCCCATCCATAACAACTGAGTTGGACAACTGGCAGCAACAATGTATTCAGCTTCTGTGGTAGAAAGAGCAATACAATTTTGTTTCTTCGAGGATCAACTTACCAAGGATCGTCCAAGAAACTGACATGCACCGGATGTGGACTTACGATCTACTTTGTCTCCATTCCAATCCGCATCCGTATACCCAATGAGATCAAACTTAGCATCCTTGGAGTACCAGAGGCCCAACTTTGGGGTGTGAACAAGGTATCTAAGAATATGCTTAACCGCCTTATGATGACTTTCCATAGGGAAAGCTTGAAATCTAGCACACATGCATACACTAAACATGATGTCTGGTCTAGATGCACAAAGATAAAGCAATGAACCAATCATAGAGCGGTAAGTAGATGGGTCGAAAGGAGTACCATTTGTGTCTTCAGTGAGAGCAATTTTGGTTGGCATGGGTGTCTTTCATGGACTAGCATCAGACATGCCAAACTTCTCTAGGATATCCTTGAGGTACTTTGCTTGAGATGAGAAATTCCTTCTTGAAATTGTTGAATTTGAAATCCAAGAAAGAACTTAAAATCCGCATTGAGTGACATTTCAAAATTCTTGGTCATTGAAGCCGCAAACTTCTTGCACAAATGAATGTTAGGAGAACCAAAAATGATGTCATCTACATAGATTTGGCATAGGATCAAATCACCCTTTTCCCTCTTAGTAAAAAGCGTGGGATCGATCACCCCTCTCACAAAACCATCATCGAGTAAAAACTTCTTCAAATGATCATACCAAGCACGAGGTGCTTGTTTGAGGCCATACAAAGCCTTATGAAGTTTATACACATAGTCTTTGTGAAAGGGATCAACGAACCCGAGTGGTTGTGACACATATACTTCTTCTTGTAGAGGACCATTAAGGAAAGCACTCTTCACATCCATTTGATGTAATGTAAAACCATTGAAAGCGGCATAAGCAAGTAAGATGCGAATGGATTCAAGACTGGCAACGGGGGCAAAGGTCTCACCAAAGTCCAAACCTTCAACTTGTGAGTACCCTTGTGCCACTAACCTTGCCTTGTTGCTGATGATTACACCATTTTCATCTTGCTTGTTCTTGAAAATCCATTTTGTTCCAATGACGTTGTGCTCGGTAGATGGCCTCTTGACTAATGACCACACTAGGTTGCGTTCAAAACTGTTCAACTCTTCTTGCATAGCAACTAGCCAATCGTTGTCCATCAATGCATCTTGTACCTTGAGGGGCTCAACACTAGACACAAAAGAGAAGTGAGCACAAAAGTTTGTCAAATGTTTACGAGTGACTCTACCTTCCTATATGCCGGTGAGAATTTTTCAACATCAACACGACCGGCCACGCGAGGCATGATGGAGGTTAGGGTTTCTCGCGGTTCAACTTCATGTCCATCATCCACGTCCTCAACATATGGATCATTAATGTGCGGAGGAAGATCTTCTTGTTCATATTGCATTTGTTGAGGTTCATCATCAATGATTTGACTTTCTTGTTCTTGCCCTTGGTGATGATCTTGTTCTTGAAGATTATCATGAGGAGGAACTTGATCATCTTCTTCTACTTGGACTAAGGGCATCGGTTGAGCAACAGGAACTTGTGAAGGTATGGGGGTTGAAGTAGTTTGATGATGTGTGAGACTTCCATCTTCTTCTTCATCATCATGAGGTTCTTGTTCCATAGGAAAAGGTGCACCAACACCCATGGTCAAAATATCTTGAGAGGAATCTTCTTCACCTGAATCACTTAGATCAACTTGCTCCCCATGGGAGCCATTAAATTCATCAAACACCACGTCACAAGTTTCTACAACACATCCATTGGATTTGTTGTAGACTCTATAGGCGTGAGAGTTTGATCCATAGACAACAAATATGCCCTCAATCATTTTGGATTGAAATTTTCCCAATCATTCTCTTTTGTTGAGGATGAAACATTTGCACCAAAATACACGAAAGTACTTGACATTTGGCTTGTTCCCAGTTAGAAGCACATATGGAGTCCTTTCCAATATAGTGCGGAGGAAGAGCCGGTTTGATGCATGGCATGCGGTGTTGACAGCTTCGGCCCAGAAACTATGTGGTGACTTGTATTCATCCAACATGGATCTTGCCATCTCTACAAGTGTATGGTTTTTCCTTTCGGCTACACCATTTTGCTGAGGAGTGTATGGAGCTGAGTATTTATGCTCAATCCCTTGATCACTAAGGAATTCTTCCAAGGTATAGTTCTTGAATTCAGAGCCATTGTCACTTCTTATTGCTAAGATTTCTTTGTCAAATTTCCGTTGTGCTTGCTTGGCAAAATCAATGAAGGTGATCTTCGTCTCGTCCTTGGACTTGAGAAAGAAAACCCATGTATATCTTGAGTAATCATCAAAAGTGACAAGTCCATACTTTTTCCCACCAAGACTATCCCATGAAGGAGGCCCAAAGAGATCCACATGAAGGAGCTCCAGGGGCCTTGAAGTAGATACAATGTTCTTGGGTGGGTGCTTTGATTGATGTTCCTTCCCGGCTATGCATGCACTACACACACGATCTTTCTCAAATGAGACATTGGTTAGTCCAAGGATGTGATTCCCTTTTAAGAGATCTTGAAGATTTCTCATGCCGACATGGGCTAGCCGACGATGCCATAGCCACCCCTTGTTGGCCTTGGCCATTAGACAAGTTGCATGGAATGTGCTCTCTTTCGAGAAATCAACCGTGTAAAGGTTTCCATCCAACTCTCCAACAAAGGCCACTTCAAGAGTATCTCTCTTATAGACTTTCACATCCGTTAGTCCAAAGAGTGTATCATAACCAACAGAAGCCAATTGGCGAACAGAAAGTAAATGGTATTGAACGGATTGGACAAGCATGACATTTGCAAGAGACATGTCATTTGTGATAGCCACCTTGCCCAACCCGAGTACCTATCATTTTGAACCTCCACCAAACATAATGCTCATGAAAGGTTGAATAGCTTCCATGAAATCGTAGAGCAATTTGCTATCTCCGGTCATGTGATTTGTACATCCACTATCAATCACCCATTTCACTTCAACGGAGAAGTAAACCTACACACAATTAAGACTTGGTTAGAGGCACCCATTTTGCAATGGGACCTCTCAAGTTAGTCACAAGGGTCTTAGGGACCCAAATAGCATAGAAACGGAATGCATTTCGAGGACCAACAAATTTTGCATAAACTTCTCCATCCTTGGTCTTACGAAGTACATAGGATGGAGGCATGAACTATTTAGGCTTGTTGAGAGTGGGCATGGCCCTTGTGGCCTTCCCAGTCACAACCTTACCTTTATCCGTGTGCCCTTCTCGTACAAATGTTTCCTTTAGAGGGGTTGTGCACTTTTGAGAGGACGTCTTCTTCTTGCTTGTGCTTGGGTTAAACCCAAGTCCCTCTTTGGCAAACACCTCATTGTGTTGACTCAATATCTCATCAAGATTCTTTTGCCCTTGAGCACATGTCATGAGACCTTTCTCGATTTGAGCCTTGAGAAAGCAATTTTCCTCAAGAATAGATGCTAGATCACTACTAGAGTTAGTAGTACAAGCATCAACATTGATAATAGGAGAAGAGTAAGCCTTGGCTAGAGTTTCAAGATAAGTAAGTTTGAGTGTTTCAAAACTCTTTGTAAGAACGGTGAGATCTTCTTCCTTAGTCTTGAGAGACACGGATAGAAGCTCACAATCCTTAGAGAGAGAAGCATGAGACTTCACAAGCTTACTTTTATCATTCATCAACTCTTCGCAAGAGTCAATAGCCTTTTTCAAGGAGGCAAGATCCTTAGTATGAACATCAATATTTGCACCAATTTTTAAGCATAGTTCATCATTTCGTGCTTCCTCATATTGGACTTTCCGCTCAATGATCTTACATTTTTCCTTTTCCTCGATGACGTGGGTTTTGATTTCCTTAAAGGTGATGGTGTGCTTACTCACCATCTCCATAAGCATGTGAAACATAGTGAGCTTCTTTCCTTTGAGGGAACACATGAACTTATTAAGTTTAGCAAGCATATGATCATCTAGATCATCATCCTCATAGCTATCCTCCGCATCAAGATACTCATCACTAGGAGTAGAAGGAGTGGAAAGAGGAGGATTTGATCGTGAAGTTACCTTGATCTTGTCAGGAGAGCTTTAGTCCTCTCCATCTTCTACCACGGCCTTTGCCATTAGACACTTGTGAGTGTTGCCCTTGTAATCCTTCATGTAGTTGTAGGTGACCACATCACCACTCTTGTTTACTAATCTCAAAGTGTTTTGAGAGTCTTGAGCAACTCCAGCAACACCACTAACATCATCCGGATCGGATTCTTCTTGAGCAACCATTGCTTTCCCATCTCTCTTCTTGAGCTTGGAGTTCAAAGGATTTGGCAACTTCTTCTTAGGAAGGGTCTTGGGAAACCTTGGTTTATCTTCTCTCTTCTCATAAGGGCACTCATTTGAGAAGTGGTTGGTTTCCTCACAGTTCTAGCATTTTCTTACTTTCTTCTTTTGAAATCTTCCCTTGAATTTTCCCGCGCTAAACTTCTTGACAAAGAGAGCCATGTCTTCATATGAAGGACCCTCATCGGATTCAATTTCATCACCATCTTCATCATCATCATCTTCTTCTTCTTCTTCACTTTGCTCATCATCACATACAAGCTTGGCCTTCAATGCAAGATTGATCTTTGATGATGGGGTACCATGCATGGCAAGATGTTTTGTGGCATTAGCCTTTGACTCTTCAAATAGTTGGAAGGTGGATATGATGTCATCTGTAGTCATTTCCTTGAAGGTATGGTGTTGTCTTATGTCCCACACCATTTGATGGTGATATGGGGCAAGAGCATGAAGCAATTTATCCACAAGGAATCGCTTAGTCATATTGAATCCATCTTGTGTCTTGCCACACTCACATGACTCAATGTCGGCGGTGAGTGTCATGAGATGCTCATGGAGTTGATTGGGGGTTTCACCTTTCTCCATACAAGTTTTTTGCAATTGCCCCTTGGCAATTTCATATTGAGCACTCCTGAGGGTAGAGGTGCCAGTTTTGGATCTTATAACACTTTCCCGTAGTTCCTTGGCACTTGTGATGTGTATGAACGGTCTCCTTTGCTTTTCATCCATACCTCTCCTTATACACATGATTGCAGTGTCATTGAGATTATTGTCATAAATTTCTCTTGGTGTAGGGTTCTTTGGATCAACCACATGATAGCCATACTCCAAGATCTCCAGCATCTCATCGTTTCCATGTCAAAGATGATCCTGCATAGCAACTCTCCACAAAGAAAAATCGGAAGTGGCACTAAGTAAAGGAGGTTTGCCTTGAGGATTATATCTTGGTTTCTCAACCTGAGGCCTTGCATAAAGCCAAGGAACGCTGGTGTGTTCATTGCTAGGAGGTTGTTGACCAAGTGACGGAGTAGGCACAGTTGGCCTCAAAGTCGCACCACCCGAGAGTGGTGCAAGCACCGTGGACAACATGGCTAATCTTAGTTGGACCAAGGCCTCAAGAGAAGCATCATGCTCCCCTTTTTGCTTAGCAAGGGCCTATTCCAGATCCTCAGATGTAAAGGACTTGACTTCAGAAGAAGCCTCGCCTTTATCCATCGGATCTGCAACCAGGGGAGTCCCATCCGAGTTCATCTTGCTCTAGGGCGGTTAAGTCACAAGAATAGAGCACGAGGCTTTGATACCAATTGAAAGGATCGAGATGGACCTAAAGGGGGGGTGAATAGGTACAATTACAAATTTTACTTATTCCTTAGCAATTTTAGGCAACAATGCGGAATATGAAGGTGAGCCTAACCATTGCAAGTGAGTACTAAGTACTAAGCAAGTAACACAAGCACATAAGTAAGCAACCTCAATATGATGTAAGTAAGTGCAAAGAGACAAGTAACCACAAATAGAGAGTTAGGGTTAGGAATAACCGCAACTCCGGGAGACGAGGATGTATGCCGATGTTCACTTCCTTGGAGGGAAGCTAGTCACCGTTAGAGAGGTGGATGTTACCACGAAGGCACACCAACGCCACGAAGGCTCACCCTATTCTCCCTTTGAGACAACACCACAGAGGCGTTTCTCAACCACTAATGGTAGACCTTGGGGTGATCTCCAAACCCTTACAAACTTTCCGGGGGGTAATCACAAAGGTTGATTCCTCTCCGAAAGACTCCTACCGCCTAGGAGTCTCCAACCTCCAAGAGTAATAAGAACGTTGGGGAAAAGCTCAAGACTTGCTCAAATCACAAATTCCATTGGTGCAAAGAAGGGGAAGGAGTGGATCTATCACTTGATCGGAAAACTTCTCTCAAAGACTCCTAAATCACTTGGGGATCTAGGATTTGATGTAGGTGATTGAGAGAGAAAGTGAAGAGTGTTCTTGGCAAGCTCAAAGTGAATGGTCAACCTTATCCCGTGGAAGGAAAGGTATATATATAGTCAGTGTGGAAAGGTGACCGTTTGGGACACATAAGTGCACAGGATAGGTCAGACGTCCGGACAACATCGGACGTCCGGTGACACAAATAAGTCCGGACGTCCGACAGTCATCGGACGTCTGGCCACTGCGAATATGTGAATCACCAACCAGTACACACGACACGGACGTCCGAGATGGGCCGGACATTCGGAGCCCGGACGACCGGAGAGTCCGGAAATCCGTAAATACGGTTCTGTTGTAAAAGTACCGGATGTCCGAGACCTGCCGGACGACCGGAGGTCGGACATCTGGAGAGTACCGGAAATCCACAAATATCATTCTATAAAGGAACACCGGACGACCAGAGGGAGCCGGACGTCCGGACAGCTGAGAGGGACCGGCCGTCCGTAGAGCACCGGACGTCCGGAGACAAAGAATAGGAGCTGTGGATTTTGAGCAAGTCTTTCACTAGATCCAACGATCCCCTCTTAATAGTGCGGGATCCCTATACTCAAGAACAAACCATAAACGAAGTCAATGTCTTGTATCTCCATTCTTGAGTTATATGATTTTTGTCCCTAGTCATGATCCATACACATGGTCTTTGAGACATACTCCTGATATATACTTGATAAACATGATTAGTCCCTAGCATATGTGTTGTCATCAACATCAAAATATGATTAAGGGCATGATTGCACTTTCAATGCGCACTCCGGAATCGGAGGCACGCGCCGTCCGCCGCGAGAGGCAGTGGGCAAGGGAGAGGGAGACAGCGGAGCGGTCCGTCCGCCGTCAGCGCGGGGTGCCGATGGAGCCCGATCGATGAGGACGAGCGACTCCTCGCTGGGGTGTCCTGACGCTCCCTCATGACGGTGGAGTCGAACGCTCGTCGCCTTTGACGGAAGAACGTCGCGGCGCTCTGGCTTGCTATTGAGCAGTCAAAGCACAATGCGAAGGAGGCACGGGCGGAGAAGGCTTGGTTGGCAAGGCTGAAGCGGGAGCAGGACAGGGAGGTCTGTTGGATGAAGGGGATCATCGTCCTCTCCGACTCTGACTCCGACGGCGGCGACAACTGCACCTCCTCGTCCGACGACCAAGACTCTCCACCAGCCGCGGACGCCTACAGCTACGTCGGCGACCCGAAGGGCAAAGGCCCGGCGAGGAAGTGGTGATTTCCCCCCCCCCCCTCGTACTCAATGTTTATATAGTTTCTAGTTGTAGAAGTTTATGAACTTGTCCGTGGACGAACTATGATCTTTTGGATGCGAGAAGTATGTTAGTGTCCGTTTGTAGCCGATTTGTGTTCCTTTACAGCCGATTTTGCTATCCGTCGTCTGATCACGTAGGATGGCTTAACGTTTGCACTGGTAGTATGGATATAAGGGGCCGAATATGAGATACGCGGATGCAAAGTGTCAAATATGAGAGATGCCCGGTCAATGCCCGCGGACGCGACCGGACGCGCCCGTGGGCTTTTTTTTTGCATGGTAATACGTGTCTCATTTATATAGAATAAAGATCAAGTTACAAGGCACGTAAGCACCGACCATACATGACTGAAAAGATAGAAAAATCCTATGCAAAATACCAGCGCCTGTCCCTTTCCTTCGACACCACCGAAGCAGCCACCAAAGGGTAAAAAGACAGATCACCTCTTCGCCCAAGCTCGACGCGGCTCCATCGCTGATCAGCAGCTTTACAGACCTCCAAAGTAGTTTGCCAAAAGCAAAACCATAGCCGTTGAAAGAATCAGACCGGGGCAACATGTCCCCGGACACGCCATCGAACTTCAGAACTGACACCCTCGCATGACGACGGCGTCAGAGAAGAAAACCAGAACTGCCTGCCTTCGACCACAGACCCAACACAAGATACTCCATCTTCCAGCTGTCACTTGCGTAGACAACCGCCTGCGCATACTGCTGAATGACAAAACCTCCCTGCTCCACCATGACGTCGGAGACAACGCCACAGCAACGGGGACAGAGCAGAAGGAGAGACACACCTGATGGAGTCGCCGCCGCCGCCTCGTCAACACCATCCATGAACCCTAACGCTGTCGATCTGAGGGATTGACAGAGACACGATGCCATCAACTCCGAGACGCCGCCATGAAGGACACCGCCGGTGTGGAAGTCGGGTTGAGGCAGATTTATTCGTCCGGACGCCGCTCCCACCACCCCAACAACGCACCACGACCTACAAATCCAAAACCTAACTACAGAGCGGAGGAACTGGGTCCCCCCTCCCTCCTGCCGCCGGAGCAGCAGCCGAAGGGAGAGGGGGCCAGCGCACCGGCCGGTGGAGATCGGAGGAAATAAGTGCCTCGCCCTAGTCGCCTGGCGGCGGCGGCTAGGGTAGGAAACGTCCTGCTCCTGCGTGCATAACTTGGGAGTTACTTACTCCTGAACATGCATCACGCGTCGACCAGATAGCCCGCAGGCGTTTGAGGGGTCGGATTTATGAAGTCCGGGTGTAGATGCTCTTAGATAGTCGAGTTGGTTGGGCGGTTTATGTTAATAGAAGTTATAGGAAGCGAGTTTGATTCGCGAGACGTGGTGCGAGAAAATATATTGTTTCTGAAACTAGTGGGGGTAGCTTAGTTCCAGCGTTGATGCACACACTACACGACGCCTCCGTCGGAGCATCGAAGGCGTTTTGAATTTCCTTCGTGATAGTCTGTAGTAGTATGTTTAAGGAACGCCTTCGTAGCTGTTTAGAGGCACTCTGATGAGCTCTAGAGGCATTTTAGAACGCCTCATATGCTCTACCGTGTTGTAGTGACGTCTCCTCCACAGCCGATGTAATCCTAGCATGCATAGATCCCAGAATAAATCCAGCTTTGCAAGCAGGCGGCTCCCTCTGGAGATTTTCAGTGTCCTAACCGGGTAGCCAAATGCTTGTTTTGACATAAGGAATTCGTTAAGGTGAAACGTCATAGATTATATTTTATCTGATTTGTACAACATAAATCCGGTAGTGTCAGAGAAGGGAAAAAGGAAATGTGTTTCAAATGAGGCCAAGTTTGTTTTGTTTATCTCAGAAAAAAAAGTTTGTTTTGTTTGGTGAAGCACACACATACGTACTACACATACACACTACAAAAGAAACACATGGGAGTAGTGTCTCGTGACCGAGTCTAGCCTAGTGTTGCTACAGTGTTAGCTGCCATTGAGTGAGGGAGGACGAGCATTGCAGCATCAAATGGCTGGGCTCATGTTCATCAATGCAAAAGGCTGACATGCTACAGTGTTAGCTGCCATTGTGTGAGGGAGGACGAGCATTGCAGCATCAAATGGCCGGGCTCATGTTCATCAATGCAAAAGGCTGACAGGCTGAGTGAGCACGCTACATCCTATAGCCTGTGTTTGCACAGAGCTGACAAGATCGAGCGGCATCAGTAGGTTTGCATTGGATGCTAGCTCAAGAAATTGACCACCGTCTTGTGTTTTTGCTTGCAACTTTTGTCCTTTAATTTTTATGCTACTGCAGATACTCTCATTGATAATTAATTATTACAGTACATCCGTTCCAAAATGCTTATGATTTGATATGCTAAATTAGTCTAACGAAACATGATATAATTCGGAAATGAAGGAGTAGCGAAGAAGAGCTCAAGAAATTGACCACCGTTAGAGCATCTCCACTTGGCCGATCCAAATGACCACATCAGGCGCACCGGGAAAACCCGCCCCCAGCGGCGAGACCCAAATGGCTACACGCGTCCGGGCCGACCCACTCCTGGCCCATATTTGGGCTTGGAATGCGGCCGGACGCCTCGTGGACTGTGCGCGTGTTCGATTCTGTCCGCGCGTCGACGACCCAGAAGTGTGACCCAGAGATGGCAGGAGTGCGAGCGCCGGCAAAGGATGGTGGAGCGCGCTTCCGTCGAATTCGTGTTGCCGGCGACGGAGGAATTCACCATCGCCTGGTCGAAGGCTGAGGCAACGGAGCATGCGGGCCACACAGGAAATTTTATCGACCTCACCGCTAACGACCAGGCGGGTGGTATGGCGGCGACGATGACGGCGAGGGCAACAGTCGCGCCCCGAAGGACGAGCCACTGAGCAACGCAGGCGACTGCACCATCTTCTACCGCCGCATGGGCCTCTAGATTAGATTTAGTTTAAGGTTTTTTGTCAAGTTATAAATGTAAATTTGTTAAGTTATGAACGAAAATTTGTCAAATTATTCGCGGCGGGTGTGAAAAGGCGATGACTGAGACATTGTTAATTTTGTCTTAGATTTTTTTAAACTCCAAAATTCTATTGTTCTTTACTTTTTTTCTAAAGAAGAGCTTGATGGAGCTCGTCCGATGATACAGATACATAAAATCGCCCATAAAAAGGGGAAGCCCCGGATGAATATCCTTCTTGCCATTGCATCAGTTAGGTAATTGTTTCTCCAAAAAGAAGTAGTTAATTGCAATAGTAAATTGATTTTTGACATATCAATACTAAATTGATGGTTAGTTTTCGGAAAACAAAGAAACATGGGATGGTACAGATACACAACATTGGCACTCGTAGCGATATCCTTCTTTGCCATTTCATCAGCTAGGTAATGGTTTGTTTAAAAAGTATAGTTAATTGCAATACTAATTTGATGATAAGTTTTACAAAATTAAAGAAACACGTCGATGGTACAGAGTAAGACATGGCTCAGACAGGCAATGATGACGCAGCGGAGTATCAAAATTTACTGCATACTGATGGAAGAGACAGGAAAACTATTCACGCAGATGTATACTCCCGCGTCCATCCCTGTGCCTCAGCGGTGTGGGCTTCCCCGCCCATCATACCTAGACTAGCACCAGTGCACCACCCAGAGCATTGACAACTGTGCAATTTTGTCCGTGGTGTTTGCTATAGTACGCAGCCCACCAGCTCGCTTGCTCTCATCTCAAGCATGCATGCAGCGTTTCCCCGTCCAAAAAAAGCATGCATGCATGCAAGGAAACATCAACAGGCGCTTGAGAAGGTCCTTGCAATCACTGCCCTTGCAGGCGCATTCCTGTCACCGGAGCGGAAACACCACATACGTGTCGACCTTGCAATGGATCGATCCTTAGAAGCCGTGTAATCAACTCCTGTTGGTTGAAAGCAAGCATGCGAGGAACTGTGTGGATGTGTATAGGTGGCAGAGCGTCTTAAGCAGTGTACAGTGTGCTGGATTCCGGCCGCTTGTACCATTAGGGTAGCCCCAGCCAGCTATCCATAGCATGAAGCCAAACAAGCTACTGTAGCCAGCATCGTGAGTCGTGTGAGACTAGGCGGGCAGCTCGCATTGCTGCAGTGTGCTCATGCATAATTGATTCAACAACACTGGCAGGCGTGCAACAGCCATGCATGCATGGATGGATAGTCAATCATCTAGATGTAGCCGGCAGGTCTTAAATCAATTCGACGTCATCTTTTAATCGTCTCTGCTCTTTTTTACTAAAAGATCTTCGTGGACCAACATCCCATGGAATCCAACGGGTTTCATGCTTCCAACGTGCCCCTCACAAATTATGCATGGAGATGGTCTTTAATCATCTATGTAATAATCGTTTGAACCCATGTTATGACCACTTTGTCAAAAAATAGATAGTTGTGTTAAAAGTTGTCGGTGAATGTGGTTGCCCTCAAGAAGTCGGATCATGCCAATTGGCAAGCTGTCTATATGTACTGAATTTTATTATAGTAACGTACGATTCAGCTGATATAGTACAATAGTGTACTCGATCAGGCCACTTTGCTTCGAAGCAGGCCAGGTCATCTATGCATGTGCCACGAATGACTGACAGCTACGTGGCGTACCTCCACTATTTGATAACAGACAAGTGCACTTATCCATGGCAATTTACCAAGCTAGATTAAACAGAGAAGGCATGGTGCGTGCAGTGCAATGTTTTTATGCTACCCCCCCCCCCCCCCCCTCCCGTCGCCCACCGAGGCGACGGAGCGCCGCCACCCCTCTCCCCCGTCTCGCCCCACACCTCCCCCATCCCCCTTCATCGCCGCCGACGGAGGCCACCGGCAATAACCCAGGTGGCGTCGTCGCCTGCGAACTTCTCTTTCCTGCACATTTAGAGGGAGAGTCAGGGTTCGCACCTTTCCGGAGGCGGTGCTCCCGGGGCTGTTGCGGCTCGGCCCAGCCAGGGGCGGGTGCTCTTTGGTGCGGGGGTGCAGCGTCGTCTGCGGGGACGACGTGGTGGTGCAGTCATAGCCAGCGACGCCCGCACAACCCAGCTCTAGACCCCTTTGGGCCCCATATGGGTTGGGGTAGGCCGGCTGTCGTTTGCGCGGTGACGACGCTCCCTGGAGGTGTAGGTGGTGCATCAGCGGTCTTCGGGCGGTGGCGGGGCTGTCAGTCAGCATACTGCAGCTCTGCGCGGGCAGGGCGGGTGGTCCTCGGTGTGGCGGCGCAGGCATCATCTGCGGGACAGCGTGGTGGTGCGGTCATGGCCGGCGACGCCCGCACGCCCCAGATCTTGACCCCTTTGGGTCTCATCTGGGTTGGGGCGAGCCGGTTGTCCTTTGCGCGGCGACGATGCTCCCTGAAGGTGGAGGTGGTGCATCGACGGTCTCCGGGTGATGGCACGCATAGGAGTAACTCCGCCACTACTGCTCCTACTATATTCATTAGTACAAACACTAAAAAAGACTCGTCTCTTTTCAAGTCTTTTTTTTCCTCATCCCACGCAAATTTAGTGGCTAACCAGGCATATGCCGCGATTTCTTGGTCAGGACACACTTGCATAGCAACTAGCCAATCGTTGTCCATCAATGCATCTTGTACCTTGAGGGGCTCAACACTAGACACAAAAGAGAAGTGAGCACAAAAGTTTGTCAAATGTTTACGAGTCACTCTACCTTCCTATATGCCGGTGAGAATTTTGTCAACATCAACACGACCGGCCACGCGAGGCATGATGGAGGTTAGGGTTTCTCGCGGTTCAACTTCATGTCCATCATCCACGTCCTCAACATATGGATCATTAATGTGCGGAGGAAGATCTTCTTGTTCATATTGCATTTGTTGAGGTTCATCATCAATGATTTGACTTTCTTGTTCTTGCCCTTGGTGATGATTTTGTTCTTGAAGATTATCATGAGGAGGAACTTGACCATCTTCTTCTACTTGGACTAAGGGCATCGGTTGAGCAATAGGAACTTGTGAAGGTATGGGGGTTGAAGTAGTTTGATGATGTGTGAGACTTCCATCTTCTTCTTCATCATCATGAGGTTCTTGTTCCATAGGAAAAAGTGCACCAACACCCATGGTCAAAATATCTTGAGAGGAATCTTCTTCACCTGCATCACTTAGATCAACTTGCTCCCCATGGGAGCCATTAAATTCATCAAACACCACGTCACAAGTTTCTACAACACATCCATTGGATTTGTTGTAGACTCTATAGGCGTGAGAGTTTGATCCATAGCCAACAAATATGCCCTCAATCATTTTGGATTGAAATTTTCCTAATCGTTCTCTTTTGTTGAGGATGAAACATTTGCACCAAAATACACTAAAGTACTTGACATTTGGCTTGTTCCCAGTTAGAAGCTCATATGGAGTCCTTTCCAATATAGTGCGGAGGAAGAGCCGGTTTGATGCATGGCATGCGGTGTTGACAGCTTCGGCCCAGAAACTATGTGGTGACTTGTATTCATCCAACATGGATCTTGCCATCTCTACAAGTGTATGGTTTTTCCTTTCGGCTACACCATTTTGCTGAGGAGTGTATGGAGCTGAGTATTTATGCTCAATCCCTTGATCACTAAGGAATTCTTCCAAGGTATAGTTCTTGAATTCAGAGCCATTGTCACTTCTTATTGCTAAGATTTATTTGTCAAATTTCCGTTGTGCTTGCTTGGCAAAATCAATGAAGGTGATCTTCATCTCGTCCTTGGACTTGAGGAAGAACACCCATGTATATCTTGAGTAATCATCAAAAATGACAAGTCCATACTTTTTCCCACCAAGACTATCCCATGAAGGAGGCCCAAAGAGATCCACATGAAGGAGCTCCAGGGGCCTTGAAGTAGATACAATGTTCTTGGGTGGGTGCTTTGATTGATGTTCCTTCCCGGCTATGCATGCACTACACACATGATCTTTCTCAAATGAGACATTGGTTAGTCCAAGGATGTGATTCCCTTTTAAGAGATCTTGAAGATTTCTCATGCCGACATGGGCTAGCCGGCGATGCCATAGCCACCCCTTGTTGGCCTTGGCCATTAGACAAGTTGCATGGAATGTGCTCTCTTTAGAGAAATCAACCGTGTAAAGGTTTCCATCCAACTCTCCAACAAAGGCCACTTCAAGAGTATCTCTCTTATAGACTTTCACATCCGTTAGTCCAAAGAGTGTATCATAACCAACAGAAGCCAATTGGCGAACAGAAAGTAAATGGTATTGAAGGGATTGGACAAGCATGACATTTGCAAGAGACATGTCATTTGTGATAGCCACCTTGCCCAACCCGAGTACCTGTCCTTTTGAACCTCCACCAAACATAATGCTCATGAAAGGTCGAATAGCTTCCATGAAATCGTAGAGCAATTTGCTATCTCCGGTCATGTGATTTGTACATCCACTATCAATCACCCATTTCACTCCAACGAAGAAGTAAACCTACACACAATTAAGACTTGGTTAGAGGCACCCATTTTGCAATGGGACCTCTCAAGTTAGTCACAAGGGTCTTAGGGACCCAAATAGCATAGAAACGGAATGCATTTCGAGGACCAACAAATTTTGCATAAACTTCTCCATCCTTGGTCTTACGAAGTACATAGGATGGAGGCATGAACTCTTTAGGCTTGTTGAGAGTGGGCATGGCCCTTGTGGCCTTCCCACTCACAACCTTACCTTTATCCTTGTGCCCTTCTCATACAAATGTTTCCTTTAGAGGGGTTGTGCACTTTTGAGAGGACGTCTTCTTCTTGCTTGTGCTTGGGTCAAACCCAAGTCCCTCTTTGGCAAACACCTCATTGTGTTGACTCAATATCTCATCAAGATTCTTTTGCCCTTGAGCACATGTCATGAGACCTTTCTCGATTTGAGCCTTGAGAAAGCAATTTTCCTCAAGAATAGATGCTAGATCACTACTAGAGTTAGTAGTACAAGCATCAACATTGATAATAGGAGAAGAGTAAGCCTTGGCTAGAGTTTCAAGATAAGTAAGTTTGAGTGTTTCAAAACTCTTTGTAAGAACGGTGAGATCTTCTTCCTTAGTCTTGAGAGACACGGATAGAAGCTCACAATCCTTAGAGAGAGAAGCATGAGACTTCACAAGCTTACTTTTATCATTCATCAACTCTTCGCAAGAGTCAATAGCCTTTTTCAAGGAGGCAAGATCCTTAGTATGAACATCAATATTTGCACCAATTTTTAAGCATAGTTCATCATTTCGTGCTTCCTCATATTGGACTTTCTGCTCAATGATCTTACATTTTTCCTTTTCCTCGATGACGTGGGTTTTGATTTCCTTAATGGTGATGGTGTGCTTACTCACCATCTCCATAAGCATGTGAAACATAGTGAGCTTCTTTCCTTTGAGGGAACACATGAACTTATTAAGTTTAGCAAGCATATGATCATCTAGATCATCATCCTCATAGCTATCCTCCGCATCAAGATACTCATCACTAGGAGTAGAAGGAGTGGAAAGAGGAGGATTTGATCGTCAAGTTACCTTGATCTTGTCAGGAGAGCTTTAGTCCTCTCCATCTTCTACCACGGCCTTTGCCATTAGACACTTGTGAGTGTTGCCCTTGTAATCCTTCATGTAGTTGTAGGTGACCACATCACCACTCTTGTTTACTAATCTCAAAGTGTTTTGAGAGTCTTGAGCAACTCCAGCAACACCACTAACATCATCCGGATCGGATTCTTCTTGAGCAACCATTGCTTTCCCATCTCTCTTCTTGAGCTTGGAGTTCAAAGGATTTGGCAACTTCTTCTTAGGAAGGGTCTTGGGAAACCTTGGTTTATCTTCTCTCTTCTCATAAGGGCACTCATTTGAGAAGTGGTTGGTTTCCTCACAGTTCTAGCATTTTCTTACTTTCTTCTTTTGAAATCTTCCCTTGAATTTTCCCGCGCTAAACTTCTTGACAAAGAGAGCCATGTCTTCATATGAAGGACCCTCATCGGATTCAATCTCATCACCACCTTCATCATCATCATCATCTTCTTCTTCTTCTTCACTTTGCTCATCATCACATACAAGCTTGGCCTTCAATGCAAGATTGATCTTTGATGATGGGGTACCATGCATGGCAAGATGTTTTATGGCATTAGCCTTTGACTCTTCAAATAATTGGAAGGTGGATATGATGTCATCTGTAGTCATTTCCTTGAAGGCATGGTGTTGTCTTATGTCCCACACCATTTGATGGTGATATGGGGCAAGAGCATGAAGCAATTTATCCACAAGGAATCGCTTAGTCATATTGAATCCATCTTGTGTCTTGCCACACTCACATGACTCAATGTCGGCGGTGAGTGTCATGAGATGCTCATGGAGTTGATTGGGGGTTTCACCTTTCTCCATACAAGTTTTTTGCAATTGCCCCTTGGCAATTTCATATTGAGCACTCCTGAGGGTAGAGGTGCCAGTCTTGGATCTTATAACACTTTCCCGTAGTTCCTTGGCACTTGCGATGTGTATGAACGGTCTCCTTTGCTTTTCATCCATACCTCTCCTTATACACATGATTGCAGTGTCATTGAGACTATTGTCATAAATTTCTCTTGGTGTAGGGTTCTTTGGATCAACCACATGATAGCCATACTCCAAGATCTCCAGCATCTCATCGTTTCCATGTCAAAGATGATCCTGCATAGAACCTCTCCACAAAGCAAAATCGGAAGTGGCACTAAGTAAAGGAGGTTTGCCTTGAGGATTATATCTTGGTTTCTCAACCTGAGGCCTTGCATAAAGCCAAGGAACACCGGTGTGTTCATTGCTAGGAGGTTGTTGACCAAGTGACGGAGTAGGCACAGTTGGCATCAAAGTCGCACCACCCGAGAGTGGTGCAAGCACCATGGACAATGTTGCTAATCTTAGTTGGACCAAGGCCTCAAGAGAAGCATCATGCTCCCCTTTTTGCTCAGCAAGGGCCTGTTCCAGATCCTTATATGTAAAGGACCTGACTTCAGAAGAAGCCTCTCCTTTATCCATCGGATCTGCAACCAGGGGAGTCCCATCCGGGTTCATCTTGCTCTAGGGCGATTAAGCCACAAGAATAGAGCACGAGGCTCTGATACCAATTGAAAGGATCGAGATGGACCTAGAGGGGGGGTGAATAGGTACAACTACAAATTTTACTTATTCCTTAGCAATTTTAGGCAACAATGCGGAATATGAAGGTGAGCCTAACCATTGCAAGTGAGTACTAAGTACTAAGCAAGTAACACAAGCACATAAGTAAGCAACCTCAATATGATGTAAGTAAGTGCAAAGAGACAAGTAACCACAAATAGAGAGTTAGGGTTAGGAATAACTGCAACTCCGGGAGACGAGGATGTATGCCGATGTTCACTTCCTTGGAGGGAAGCTAGTCACCGTTAGAGAGGTGGATGTTACCACGAAGGCACACCAACGCCACGAAGGCTCACCCTGTTCTCCCTTTGAGACAACACCATAGAGGCATTTCTCAACCACTAATGGTAGACCTTGGGGTGATCTCCAAACCCTTACAAACTTTCCGGGGGGTAATCACAAAGGTTGATTCCTCTCCGAAAGACTCCTACCGCCTAGGAGTCTCCAACCTCCAAGAGTAATAAGAACGTTGGGGAAAAGCTCAAGACTTGCTCAAATCACAAATTCCTTTGGTGCAAAGAAGGGGAAGGAGTGGATCTATCACTTGATCGGAGAACTTCTCTCAAAGACTCCTAAATCACATGGGGATCTAGGATTTGATGTAGGTGATTGAGAGAGAGAGTGAAGAGTGTTCTTGGCAAGCTCAAAGTGAATGGTCAACCTTATCCCATGGAAGGGAAAGGTATACATATAGTCAGTGTGGAAAGGTGACCGTTTGGGACACATAAGTGCACAGGATAGGTCGGACGTCCGGACAACATCGGACGTTCGGTGACACAAATAAGTCCGGACGTCCGACAGTCATCGGACGTCCGGCCACTACGAATATGTGAATCACTAACTAGTACACACGACACGGACGTCCGAGACGGGCCGGTCATTCGGAGCCCGGACGACCGGAGAGTCCGAAAATCCGTAAATACGGTTCTATTGTAAAAGTACCGGACGTCCGAGACCTGCCGGACGACCGGAGGTCGAACATCTGGAGAGTACCGGAAATCCGCAAATATCATTCTATAAAGGAACACCGGACGACCAGAGGGAGCCGGACGTCCGGACAGCTGAGAGGGACCGGCCGTCCATAGAGCACCGGACGTCCGGAGACAAAGAATAGGAGCTGTGGATTTTGAGCAAGTCTTTCACTAGATCCAACGATCCCCTCTTAGTAGTGCGGGATCCCTATACTCAAGAACAAACCATAAACGAAGTCAATGTCTTGTATCTCCATTCTTGAGTTATATGCTTTTTGTCCCTAGTCATGATCCATACATACGGTCTTTGAGACATACTCCTGAGATATACTTGATAAATATGATTAGTCCCTAGCATATGTGTTGTCATCAACATCAAAATATGATTAAGGGCATGATTGCACTTTCAATGCGCACTCCGGAATCGGAGGCACGCGCCGTCCACCGCGAGAGGCAGTGGGCAAGGGGGAGGGAGACAGCGGAGCGGTCCGTCCGCCGTCAGCGCGGGGTGCCGGTGGAGCCTGATCGATGAGGACGAGTGACTCCTCGCTTGGGTGTCCTGACGCTCCCTCATGTCGGTGGAGTCGGACGCTCGTCGCCTTTGACGGAAGAACGCCGCGGCGCTCTGACTTGCTATTGAGCAGTCGAAGCACAATGCGAAGGAGGCAGGGGCGGAGAAGGCTTGGTTGGCAAGGCTGAAGCGGCAGCAGGACAGGGAGGTCTGTTGGATGAAGGGGATCATCGTCCTCTCCGACTCTGACTCCGACGGCGGCGACAACTGCACCTCCTCGTCCGACGACCAAGACTCTCCACCAGCCACGGACGCCTACAGCTACGTCGGCGACCCAAAGGGCAAAGGCCCGGCGAGGAAGTGGTGATCCCCCCCCCCTTCCACTCAATGTTTATATAGTTTCTAGTTGTAGAAGTTTATGAACTTGTCCGTGGACGAACTATGATCTTTTGGATGCGAGAAGTATGTTAGTGTCCGTTTGCAGCCGATTTGTGTTCCTTTACAACCGATTTTGCTATCCGTCGTCTGATCACGTAGGATGCTTAACGTTTGCACTGGTAGTATGGATATAAGGGGCCGATATGAGATACACGGATGCAAAGTGTCAAATATGAGAGATGCCCGGTCAATGCCCGCGGACGTGACCGGACGCGCCCGCGGGCGTTTTTTTTGCATGGTAATACGTGTCTCATTTATATAGAATAAAGATCAAGTTACAAGGCACGTAAGCACCGACCATACATGACTGAAAAGATAGAAAAATCCTATGCAAAATACCAGCGCCTGTCCCTTTCCTTCGACACCACCGAAGCGGCCACCAAAGGGTAAAAAGACAGATCACCTCTTCGCCCAAGCTCGACGCGGCTCCATCGCTGATCAGCAGCTTTACGGACCTCCAAAGTAGTTTGCCAAAAGCAAAACCATAGCCGTTGAAAGAATCAGACCGGGGCAACATGTCCCCGGACACGCCATCGAACTTCAGAACTGACACCCTCGCATGACGACGACGTCGGAGAAGGAAACCAGAACTGCCTGCCTTCGACCACAGACCCAACACAAGATACTCCATCTTCCAGTTGTCACTTGCGTAGACAACCGCCTGCGCGTACTCCTGAACGACAAAACCTCCCTGCTCCACCATGACGTCGGAGACAACGCCACAGCAACGGGGACAGAGCAGAAGGAGAGACACACCTGATGGAGTCGCCACCGCCGCCTCGTCAACACCATCCATGAACCCTAACACTGTCGATCTGAGGGATTGACAGAGACACGATGCCATCAACTCCGAGACGCCGCCATGAAGGACACCACCGGTGTGGGAGTCGGGTTGAGGCAGATTTATTCGTCCGGACGCCGCTCCAACCACCCCAACGACGCACCACGACCTACAAATCCAAAACCTAACTACAGAGCGGAGGAACTGGGTCCCCCCTCCCTCCTGCCGCCGGAGCAGCAGCCGAAGGGAGAGGGGGCCAGCGCACCGGCCGGTGGAGATCGGAGGAAAAAAGTGCCTCGCCCTAGTCGCCTGGCGGCGGCGGCGGCTAGGGTAGGAAACGTCCTGCTCCTGCGTGCATAACTTGGGAGTTACTTACTCCTGAACATGCATCACGCGTCGACCAGATCGCCCGCGGGCGTTTGAGGGGTCGGATTTATGAAGTCCGGGTGTAGATGCTCTTAGATAGTCAAGTTGGTTGGGCGGTTTATGTTAATAGAAGTTATAGGAAGCGAGTTTGATTCGCGAGACGTGGTGCGAGAAAATATATTGTTTCTGAAACTAGTGGGGGTAGCTTAGTTCCAGCGTTGATGCACACACTACACGACGCCTCCGTCGGAGCATCGAAGGCGTTTTGAATTTCCTTCGTGATAGTCTGTAGTAGTATTTTTAAGGAACGCCTTCGTAGCTGTTTAGAGGCACTCTGATGAGCTCTAGAGGCATTTTAGAACGCCTCATATGCTCTACCGTGTTGTAGTGACGTCTCCTCCACAGCCGATGTAATCCTAGCATGCATAGATCGCAGAATAAATCCAGCTTTGCAAGCAGGCGGCTCCCTTTGACATAAGGAATTCGTTAAGGTGAAACGTGATAGATTATATTTTATCTGATTTGTACAACATAAATCCGGTAGTGTCAGAGAAGGGAAAAAGGAAATGTGTTTCAAATGAGGCCAAGTTTGTTTTGTTTATCTCAGAAAAAAAAGTTTGTTTTGTTTGGTGAAGCACGCACATACGTACTACACATACACACTACAAAAGAAACACATGGGAGTAGTGTCTCGTGACCGAGTCTAGCCTAGTGTTGCTACAGTGTTAGCTGCCATTGAGTGAGGGAGGACGAGCATTGCAGCATCAAATGGCTGGGCTCATGTTCATCAATGCAAAAGGCTGACATGCTACAGTGTTAGCTGCCATTGTGTGAGGGAGGACGAGCATTGCAGCATCAAATGGCCGGGCTCATGTTCATCAATGCAAAAGGCTCACAGGCTGAGCGAGCACGCTACATCCTATAGCCTGTGTTTGCACAGAGCTGACAAGATCGAGCGGCATCAGTAGGTTTGCATTGGATGCTAGCTCAAGAAATTGACCACCGTCTTGTGTTTTTGCTTGCAACTTTTGTCCTTTAATTTTTATGCTACTGCAGATACTCTCATTGATAATTAATTATTACAGTACATCCGTTCCAAAATGCTTATGATTTGATATGCTAAATTAGTCTAACGAAACATGATATAATTCGGAAATGAAGGAGTAGCGAAGAAGAGCTCAAGAAATTGACCACCGTTAGAGCATCTCCACTTGGCCGATCCAAATGACCACATCAGGCGCACCGGGAAAACCCGCCCCCAGCGGCAAGACCCAAATGGCTACACGCGTCCGGGCCGACCCACTCCTGGCCCATATTTGGGCTTGGAATGCGGCCGGACGCCTCGTGGACTGTGCGCGTGTTCAATTCTGTCCGCGCGTCGACGACCCAGAAGTGTGACCCAGAGGTGGCAGGAGTGCGAGCGCCGGCAAAGGATGGTGGAGCGCGCTTCCGTCGAATTCGTGTTGCCGGCGACGGAGGAATTCACCATCGCCTGGTCGAAGGCTGAGGCAACGGAGCATGCGGGCCACACAGGAAATTTTATCGACCTCACCGCTAACGACCAGGCGGGTGGTATGGTGGCGACGATGACGGCGAGGGCAACAGTCGCGCCCCGAAGGACGAGCCACTGAGCAACGCAGGCGACTGCACCATCTTCTACCGCCGCATGGGCCTCTAGATTAGATTTAGTTTAAGGTTTTTTGTCAAGTTATAAATGTAAATTTGTTAAGTTATGAATGAAAATTTGTCAAATTATTCGCGGCGGGTGTGAAAAGGCGATGACTGAGACATTGTTAATTTTGTCTTAGATTTTTTTAAACTCCAAAATTCTATTGTTCTTTACTTTTTTTCTAAAGAAGAGCTTGATGGAGCTCGTCCGATGATACAGATACATAAAATCGCCCATAAAAAGGGGAAGCCCCGGATGAATATCCTTCTTGCCATTGCATCAGTTAGGTAATTGTTTCTCCAAAAAGAAGTAGTTAATTGCAATAGTAAATTGATTTTTGACATATCAATACTAAATTGATGGTTAGTTTTCGGAAAACAAAGAAACATGGGATGGTACAGATACACAACATTGGCACTCGTAGCGATATCCTTCTTTGCCATTTCATCAGCTAGGTAATGGTTTGTTTAAAAAGTATAGTTAATTGCAATACTAATTTGATGATAAGTTTTACAAAATTAAAGAAACACGTCGATGGTACAGAGTAAGACATGGCTCAGACAGGCAATGATGACGCAGCGGAGTATCAAAATTTACTGCATACTGATGGAAGAGACAGGAAAACTATTCACGCAGATGTATACTCCCGCGTCCATCCCTGTGCCTCAGCGGTGTGGGCTTCCCCGCCCATCATACCTAGACTAGCACCAGTGCACCACCCAGAGCATTGACAACTGTGCAATTTTGTCCGTGGTGTTTGCTATAGTACGCAGCCCACCAGCTCGCTTGCTCTCATCTCAAGCATGCATGCAGCCTTTCCCCGTCCAAAAAAAGCATGCATGCATGCAAGGAAACATCAACAGGCGCTTGAGAAGGTCCTTGCAATCACTGCCCTTGCAGACGCATTCCTGTCACCGGAGCGGAAACACCACATACGTGTCGACCTTGCAATGGATCGATCCTTAGAAGCCGTGTAATCAACTCCTGTTGGTTGAAAGCAAGCATGCGAGGAACTGTGTGGATGTGTATAGGTGGCAGAGCGTCTTAAGCAGTGTACAGTGTGCTGGATTCCGGCCGCTTGTACCATTAGGGTAGCCCCAGCCAGCTATCCATAGCATGAAGCCAAACAAGCTACTGTAGCCAGCATCGTGAGTCGTGTGAGACTAGGCGGGCAGCTCGCATTGCTGCAGTGTGCTCATGCATAATTGATTCAACAACACTGGCAGGCGTGCAACAGCCATGCATGCATGGATGGATAGTCAATCATCTAGATGTAGCCGGCAGGTCTTAAATCAATTCGACGTCATCTTTTAATCGTCTCTGCTCTTTTTTACTAAAAGATCTTCGTGGACCAACATCCCATGGAATCCCACGGGTTTCATGCTTCCAACGTGCCCCTCACAAATTATGCATGGAGATGGTCTTTAATCATCTATGTAATAATCGTTTGAACCCATGTTATGACCACTTTGTCAAAAAATAGATAGTTGTGTTAAAAGTTGTCGGTGAATGTGGTTGCCCTCAAGAAGTCGGATCATGCCAATTGGCAAGCTGTCTATATGTACTGAATTTTATTATAGTAACGTACGATTCAGCTGATATAGTACAATAGTGTACTCGATCAGGCCACTTTGCTTCGAAGCAGGCCAGGTCATCTATGCATGTGCCACGAATGACTGACAGCTACGTGGCGTACCTCCACTATTTGATAACAGACAAGTGCACTTATCCATGGCAATTTACCAAGCTAGATTAAACGGAGAAGGCATGGTGCGTGCAGTGCAATGTTTTTATGCTAACCCCCCCCCCCCCCCCCCCCTCCCTCCCGTCGCCCACCGAGGCGACGGAGCGCCGCCACCCCTCTCCCCCGTCTTGCCCCACACCTCCCCCATCCCCCTTCATCACCGCCGACGAAGGCCACCGGCAATAACCCAGGTGGCGTCGTCGCCTGCGAACTTCTCTTTCCTGCACATTTAGAGGGAGAGTCAGGGTTCGCACCCTTCCGGAGGCGGTGCTCCCGGGGCTGTTGCGGCTCGGCCCAGCCAGGGGCGGGTGCTCTTTGGTGCGGGGGTGCAGCGTCGTCTGCGGGGACGACGTGGTGGTGCAGTCATAGCCAGCGACGCCCGCACAACCCAGCTCTGGACCCCTTTGGGCCCCATATGGGTTGGGGTAGGCCGGCTGTCGTTTGCGCGGTGACGACGCTCCCTGGAGGTGTAGGTGGTGCATCAGCGGCCTCTGGGCGGTGGCGGGGCTGTCAGTCAGCATACTGCAGCTCTGCGCGGGCAGGGCGGGTGGTCTTCGGTGTGGCGGCGCAGGCATCATCTGCGGGACAGCGTGGTGGTGCGGTCATGGCCGGCGACGCCCGCGCGCCCCAGATCTTGACCCCTTTGGGTCTCATCTGGGTTGGGGCGAGCCGGTTGTCCTTTGCGCGGCGACGACGCTCCCTGAAGGTGGAGGTGGTGCATCGACGGTCTCCGGGTGATGGCACGCATAGGAGTAACTCCGCCACTACTACTCCTACTATATTCATTAGTACAAACACTAAAAAAGACTCATGTCTTTTCAAGTCTTTTTTTTCCTCATCCCACGCAAATTTAGTGGCTAACCAGGCATATGCCGCGATTTCTTGGTCAGGACACACTTGGATCGACTATCTGTTGTTTAAAAAAACTTCAGCCTGAGTGGAGCTAGCATAGTGCATACTACTACGTGCGTGCCGGAGAATCCTCTGCATGCCTTTTCTTCCACACAGCCGCTTGAATGAAGCTCGCTAGCATCCAATACAAAGCTGCTGCCTCACCATCTGTTGAAGGGTAGCGTGCTGTGTGCTGTGCCCGGCCAGCTACTCGCTGGTGGATGCATGCAGCTTTGGCATTTGATGCGGGCAGAGCAATGCTAGTGTCTACAGGAGTACTACTAGGCAAGTAGCTTTGAATATAGTACTCTACACTGTAGCAACACCGGGTAAAAAGGTAGCTGAGTTACTGCTATGCTGCCAAAGCCCATCTCTCACAAGCACTGTAGCAACACCGGATAAAAAGGTAAAAAATTAATGTTTGTTTACTATGCATTTACTGTAGTTGTGGAAAACAGCACACTGATACTAGGATCACAGAGTAAGTAGTACAGACGACAACTAGAGGGCCTGATAATTGTAATAATCAAAGCTAATCGACCTTTGAAAGTACTAGCTAGTAATGTTTTACTCCTACGAATACTAGTATAAGTCAGAATAACATGCTCAAACTCGAACTGAGTATGGAAGAAAACAGCCTTTTTTTTCCTTCTGATTATTTTTCCTCTTGGGTTATTACCGTTTTCTTTGTTAGGTTCCGGTGCGTTTGTAGTTTTGTTTAGACGTGCCAAAACCCTATAGTAGGGAATAGGTTTTCATATGGTTATCAATTTATTTTCCTTTCGCAAATAACTTTCAAACCGTGGGAAGGTTTTTGTAGTTTACTCTTCGACTTTGTTTCTGGGCACGGCTTTTGTCACATACTATCACATTGCAAATCATTGTCAGGACCTGTACGTGTATCCTCAGGCCCCCGCTAGAGGAGGCAAAATTTAGGACACAAATAACCTCGAGGCGAAAGACATTTAAATAATAAACTTCCGACGAAAATTTTTCACAGATCTAACCCTTTTGTGTAACCGCATGTCTGAAAGGCAGGCGCTGTTCTTGATTAATGAGAGATATAGACGCCGCACATTAACTGGCAGGCCCGTTTTGGAAACAAGTTAATGGAACTATCGATCCTTGTCCTTTTTAAGATAACGCGGGTAACAGGGCCGACCTGACACTGTAGCGCTCGATGCAAGAGTTCCCTCTTGTCTCGCTTAATGCAAGATATATATGCCGCACATTAAGTAGCAGCGGCTGTTTTGGGAATAAGTTAGTGGAACGATCGATTCTTTAAAAAGAAGTTAATGGAACTATCGGCCTGGTTTTGGGACGGTATTATGCTGTCTTTTCCTATTTTCTTCTCTGTGTTTTTCTCTACCAGTTTTCATTGGTTTTCCTTTTGCATTTTAATTTATTTCAAGTTCATTTGTTTGTTTTATTTTAAATTTTTTGAAAATGCATGTCAATTTTTTTAATACACGTTAAACAATTTTCGTTTACAGATTAAACGTTTTTAAAATAATGCTAAAAATTTATCTGAATATATGTTGACATTTGTAAAATGTACATTGAACATTTTCTAAAACACATGTGAACATTTTTAAGGCACATGTTGATCATTTTCAAAAATATGATGAACATTTAGAAAAACTGAAAGGCTTTCTAAGTGTTAGAAAAATATTGGTAAATGTCCTGAACCTTTTTTATACGTTATGGTTTGAACAAATATATGAAATTTCATGAACATTTTTACGGATTATGGGAACAATTTTTTACAATTTTCTGAATATTTTTATTAAATATCACGAACAAATGTTTTTGCTTGTGGGCTTTTTAGATTTTGCCAACATATTTTAAATGGTACGAAGTTATTTTATTTTTCAAGGTTTTCGTTAAAACACCTTTTGAATTTATGGGAACATTTTAATATTCCGGTTATATTTCTTAGAAGATTTCATAGAAAACGAAAACATAAATAAGTTTAAAAATCAGAAGAAAAAAACGTGGGAGGCATTACGTTGGGTGTGGCAGACGCGGGCGCTCCCGTCACATGATGGGCCTGACCATTGCATATCATCTTTCACTCTACTGCATGCTGCCAAATGCAAAAAAAAAAAAATGAAAGCACTTCTCTTTGTTCTAGAATATTCATAATATAATTATACAAACCTTGTTTTCTTGTAAAGTCATCTTTCCTTGATTATTTTATTATTTACAATGCATAATATGTTCAAATCTTAAAACACTAACATTTCTCAATTGTTCTAGAGTCCTTCGGTCTTTACTTATATAAAAACAATTTTATAAATGAGTTAACTTGGATTTACACTTTATTATTAACACACCATAATATACACAAACGTCATATCACATGCACTTCCATAAGTTCTATAGTATCTTCCATACTTTAATTTTGATCAAGTTTTGTTTTCTTCGAAAAGAATTGCCATTCACTTTTACTTTATAATATTTTTTGTTCAAGGAAATGATAAAATGTTCATAATTTTCATGTATCTTTGAAGATGCAAAATGAGTTATTCAAAAGTGTAATATGAGATACATAAAGACAAATGTGCTAGATGTGTTTAAGATGAGTTTCATATAGTACTATACCATGCAGTCATTGAATTTTGTAGCTATAGTTTAATTTCCAGTCAGATGGAATACAACAATCTACATCTATGTCAACTCTTACTAGGAGAAGGGTTTTGAAATGAGCGGACCGTTACGTGTACGGACCGGCGATGTGAGGGGCGATTTGGGCGATCCCCCGCGTGGGCCGCTGTCGACCGACGTCGACACCTGGCAGACCGTTTGCCGAGGTCAGGCGACCTCGCCAGCGTGTGCGCATCCTGTCCCTAGCTCGAGGGCTAGGGCAATGCCGGGTGTCGTGGTTCTAAGCGTGACATTAGAAAGGGGGGTAGGAATGGAGAGGCAAGATCTTAGCTATGGCGAAGATGTACACACGAGATTTACGAGTTCAGGCCCTTCTCTGAGGAAGTAATAGCCCTACGTCTCGGTGCCCGGAGGCGGTCGATTGGATTATGTGTATTGTATTACAGAGAGTGCGAACTCTTGTGCCAGAGAAGGGGGTGGCTTATATAGAGTGCGCCAGGACCCCAGCCTGCCTCCATTACAAGGGAACTAATGTACATAAAGTAAGGGGTGTTACTGGTAATGCCAGCATTAAGTACTCTTAATGCCCATGAAGACTAAGGGGTGAATATTTGGCCGTTATGCGTCCTACCGACTCCTGGTATCCCACGTAGTCGAGTGGTTCCCATATGGTCGAGTGAAGGTGGAGAATTCTGGTCGAGTGATTACATCGTCGAGTGGATTCTTGGTCTTCTCATCTTCTGGGGTAGTGACCTTGGGTAGGGTGTGTAGGTCAGGCCTATGACCCTACCCCAGGTCTGTATCCTCATCAGTAGCCCCCGAATGGATTAAGGTGTGAGTGCAATGTAGGTTGAAATTAAACCCGTTTTGAGCTTCGTGACTTCGAGGAGGCTTTCTGTAAGTCTGAACGCCCGTGTTGATATTTGACGTTGAATGAACTGTTGATCTCATGTGCCGAGTGTTATGTTGAAGCGCGAGATCTTTGGGCGCGATTGTCTGCAGCGAATCCCGGATTTCGCGGGATATGAAATTTCGGGGGAGCGCGCCAAACAGGGAAGGCCGAAGCGGGCGGAGCGGATAAGCAGTGATTCCTCGATTCCCGCGTCGCCTTTTTCGCCACGTATGCTGCACTTGACTGTTGCGGGATTTGACGGGATCGCCCGGCCCCACTCGTCAGTCACTCGGAAATGACCTCTTATAAGGCGACCGGACCGAGGCGTCTGCACTGTGCGCATTTTCTCTTCTTCCTCCTTTGTCCGCTTCTCCGCCGCACCTTACTCTTCCGCTCCGACGCCGCTGCCCCATCGCTATGGTGAAGGACAAGATGGCGGCGCTGGAGCGCGCAAAGAAGACAAAGGATGTGGCGAAGGGCAAGAAGCAGCAGTGCGGGTCATCGTCGCGCGCGGGGCTGCCGCCGGGCTGGATCCAGGGAGATTGGATCCGGTCTTTGATTCAGCAGGCGGACCTGGACGAGCTGATAGAGTCGGGGTTGATCGCCATGGGAGCGGCGAGGCTGTCGGAGGGGGAGATGAGTCCTCAACCTCGACTGGGTGAGTGCGTTCTGCTCGCCACCCACGTCGACCGTGGCTTTTCGCTTCCCCCGCATCCTTTCTTTCGGGGGTTTCTGAACTTTTTCGGCGCTCAACTCCACCATTTCTCCCCCAACACCATTACGCATTTAGCCGCTTTCGTGTCGATGTGTGAGAACTGCTTGGGGTATCGACTGCACTGGGGTCTTTTCAAACACATTTTCACTATTCGTTTCCAGTCGGTAAAAAAGGCCAAGTCGAGTGACTCGAAAACCCATGTCATCCAAATGTTTGGGGGTTTAGGCATCCAAAAGAGAAAAGGGAGTGCCTTTCCTGCCATGACCCTTCCCGACTCTGTTAGAGGCTGGCAGTCGACCTGGTTCTATTGCCAAGTGTTGGAAATATTCCCTAGATGCAATAATAAAATGGTTATTATTGTATTTCCTTGTTCATGATAATTGTCTATTGTTCATGCTATAATTGTATTAACTGGAAACCGTAATACATGTGTGAATACATAGACCACAACATGTCCCTAGTGAGCCTCTAGTTGACTAGCTCGTTGATCAATAGATGGTTATGGTTTCTTGACCATGGACATTAGATGTCATTGATAACGGGATCACATCATTAGGATAATGATGTGATGGACAAGACCCAATCCTAAGCATAGCACAAGATCGTGTAGTTCGTTTGCTAAAGCTTTTCTAATGTCAAGTATCATTTCCTTAGACCATGAGATTGTGCAACTCCCGGATACCGTAGGAATGCTTTGTGTGTGCCAAACATCACAACGTAACTGGGTGGCTATAAAGGTGCACTACGGGTATCTCCGAAAGTGGTTGTTGGGTTGGCACGAATCGAGACTGGGATTTGTCACTCCGTATGACGGAGAGGTATCTCTGGGCCCACTCGGTAATGCATCATCATAATGAGCTCAATGTGACTAAGTAGTTAGTCACGGGATCATGCATTACGGAACGAGTAAACTGACTTGCCGGTAACGAGATTGAACGAGGTATTGGGATACCAACGATCGAATCTCAGGCAATTAACATACCGATTGACAAAGGGATTTGTATACGGGATTGATTGAATCCCCGACATCGTGGTTCATCCGATGAGATCATCGTGGAACATGTGGGTGTTGGAAATATGCCCTAGAGGCAATAATAAAAGTATTATTATTATATTTCCTTGTTCATGATAATTGTCTTTTATTCATGCTATAACTGTATTATCCGGAAATCGTAATACACGTGTGAATACATAGACCACAATATGTCCCTAGTGAGCCTCTAGTTGACTAGCTCATTGTGATCAACAGATAGTCATGGTTTCCTGGCTATGGACATTGGATGTCGTTGATAACGGGATCACATCATTAGGAGAATGATGTGATGGACAAGACCCAATCCTAAGACTAGCACAAAAGATCGTGTAGTTCATTTGCTAGAGCTTTGCCAATGTCAAGTATCTCTTCCTTCGACCATGAGAGCGTGTAACTCCTGGATACCGTAGGAGTGCTTTGGGTGTATCAAACGTCACAACGTAACTGGGTGACTATAAAGGTGCACTACAGGTATCTCCGAAAGTATCTATTGTTTTATGCGGATCGAGACTGGGATTTGTCACTCCGTGTAAATGGAGAGGTATCTCTGGGCCCACTCGGTAGGACATCATCATATGCGCAATGTGACCAAGGAGTTGATCACGAGATGATGTGTTACGGAACGAGTAAACTGACTCGCCGGTAACGAGATTGAACAAGGTATTGGATACCGACGATCGAATCTCGGGCAAGTAACATACCGATAGACAAAGGGAATTGAATACGGGATTGATTAAGTCCTTGACATCGTGGTTCATCCGATGAGATCATCGTGGAACATGTGGGAGCCATCATGGGTATCCAGATCCCGCTGTTGGTTATTGACCGGAGAACGTCTCGGTCATGTCTACATGTCTCCCGAACCCGTAGGGTCTACACACTTAAGGTTCGATGACGCTAGGGTTATAAAGGAAGTTTGTATGTGGTTACCGAATGTTGTTCGGAGTCCCGGATGAGATCCCGGACGTCACGAGGAGTTCCGGAATGGTCCGGAGGTAAAGATTTATATATGGGAAGTCCTATTTTGGCCACCGGAAAATGTTCGGGATTTTTCGGTATTGTACCGGGAAGGTTCTAGAAGGTTCCGGAGTGGGGCCCACCTGCATGGGGGGACCCACATGGACGTGGGTAGTGGGGGCAAGGCCCCACACCCCTGGTCAAGGCGCACCAAGATCCCCCCTTAGAAGGAATAAGATCATATCCCGAAGGGATAAGATCAAGATCCCTAAAAAGGGGGGATAACAATCAGTGGGGAAGGAAATAATGAGATTTCCTTCCTCCCACCTTGGCCAACGCCCCAATGGACTTGGAAGGCAAGAAACCAGCCCCTCCCACCCTATATATAGTGGGGAGGCGCATGGGAGCTATACACGAAGTTCTGGCGCAGCCCTCCCCCTCTCACAAGTACTCCTCCTCTCCCGCGGTGCTTGGCGAAGCCCTGCAGGATTGCCACGCTCCTCCACCACCACCACGCCGTTGTGCTGCTGCTGGATGGAGTCTTCCTCAACCTCTCCCTCTCTCCTTGCTGGATCAAGGCGTGGGAGACGTCACCGGGCTGTACGTGTGTTGAACGCGGAGGTGCCGTCCGTTCGGCACTAGGATCATCGGTGATTTGAATCACGACGAGTACGACTCCATCAACCCCGTTCACTTGAACGCTTCCGCTTAGCGATCTACAAGGGTATGTATATGCACTCTCTTTCTACTCGTTGCTGGTCTCTCCATAGATAGATCTTGGTGACACGTAGGAAAATTTTGAATTTATGCTACGTTCCCCAACAGTGGCATCATGATCTAGGTCTATTGCGTAGATTCTTTGCACGAGTAGAACACAAAGTAGTTGTGGGCGTTGATGTTGTTCAATATGCTTACCGTTACTAGTCCAATCTTGTTTCGACGGTATTGTGGGATGAAGCGGCCCGGACCGACCTTACACGTACTCTTACGTGAGACAGGTTCCACCGATTGACATGCACTTGGTGCATAAGGTGGCTAGCGGGTGCCAGTCTCTCCCACTTTAGTCGGAACGGATTCGATGAAAAGGGTCCTTATGAAGGGTAAATAGCAATTGGCATATCACGTTGTGGTTTTGCGTAGGTAAGAAACGTTCTTGCTAGAAACCCATAGCAGCCACGTAAAACATGCAAACAACAATTAGAGGACGTCTAACTTGTTTTTGCAGGGTATGCTATGTGATGTGATATGGCCAAAAGGATGTGTTGAATGATATATGTGATGTATGAGATTGATCATGTTCTTGTAATAGGATTCACGACTTGCATGTCGATGAGTATGACAACCGGCAGGAGCCATAGGAGTTGTCTTTATTTATTGTATGACCTGCGTGTCATTGAAGAACGCCATGTAAACTACTTTACTTTATTGCTAAACGCGTTAGCCATAGAAGTAGAAGTAGTCGTTGGCGTGACAACTTCATGAAGACACGATGATGGAGATCATGATGATGGAGATCATGGTGTCATGCCGGTGACGATGATGATCATGGAGCCCCGAAGATGAAGATCAAAAGGAGAAAAAATGATATTGGCCATATCATGTCACTATTTGATTGCATGTGATGTTTATCATGTTTATGCATCTTGTTTACTTAGGACGACGGTAGTAAATAAGATGACCCCTTACAAAATTTCAAGAAGTGTTCTCCCCTAACTGTGCACCGTTGCTACAGTTCGTCGCTTCTAAGCACCACGTGATGATCGGGTGTGATGGATTCTTACGTTCACATACAACGGGTGTAAGACAGTTTTACACAGCGAAAACACTTAGGGTTAACTTGACGAGCCTAGCATGTGCAGACATGGCCTCGGAACACGGAGACCGAAAGGTCGAGCATGAGTCGTATGGTAGATACGATCAACATGAAGATGTTCACCGATGATGACTAGTCCGTCTCACGTGATGATCGGACACGGCCTAGTTGACTCGGATCATGTGATCACTTAGATGACCAGAGGGATGTCTATCTAAGTGGGAGTTCATAAGATGAACTTAATTATCCTGAACATAGTCAAAAGACCTTTTGCAAATTATGTCGTAAGCTCGCGCTTTAGTTCCACTGTTTAGATATGTTCCTAGAGAAAATATAGTTGAAAGTTGATAGTAGCGATTATGCGATCAGTAGAAAGCTTATGTCCTTAATGCACCGCTCAGTGTGCTGAACCCCAACGTCGTTTGTCGATGTTGCGAACATCGGACATACACGTTTTGATAACTACGTGATAGTTCAATTAAATGGTTTAAGTAGAGGCACCAAAGACGTTTTCGAAACGTCGCGGAACATATGAGATGTTTCGAGGGCTGAAATTGGGATTTCAGGCTCGTGCCCACGTCAAGAGGTATAAGACCTCCGACGATTTTCTTAGCCTGCAAACTAAGGGAGAAAAGCTCAATCGTTGAGCTTGTGCTCAGATTGTCTGAGCACAACAATCACTTGAATCGAGTGGGAGTTGATCCTCCAGATGAGATAGTGATGTTTCCCCAAAGTCATTGCCACCAAGCTGCTAGAGCTTCGTGATTAACTATAACATATCAGGGATAGATATGATGATCCTTGAAATATTCATGATGTTTGACACCGCGAAAGTAGAAATCAAGAAGGAGCATCAATTGTTGATGGTTGGTGAAACCACTAGTTTCAAGAAGGGCAAGGGAACAAAGGGATACTTCATGAAACGGCAATTCAGCTGCTGCTCTAGTGAAGAAACCCAAGGTTGAACCCAAACCCGAGACTAAGTGCTTCTGTAATAAGGGGAACAACCACTGGAGCAGCATTACCCTAGATACTTGGTAGATGAGAAGGTTGGCAAGGTCGATAGAAGTATATTGGATATACATTATGTTAATGTGTACTTTACTAGTACTCCTAGTAGCACCAGGGTATTGGATACCGGTTCGGTTGCTAAGTGTTAGTAACTCGAAATAAAAGCTACGGAATAAACGGAGACTAGCTAAAGGTGAGCGGACGATATATGTTGGAAGTGTTTCCAAGGTTGATTGATCAAGCATCGCACGCTCCCTCTACCACCGAGATTGGTGTTTGCATTGAGCATAGACATGATTGGATTATGTCTATCGCAATACGGTTATTCATTTAAGGAGAATAATGGTTACTCTATTTTTGAATAATACCTTCAATGGTCTTGCACCTAAAGGAATGGTTTATTGAATCTCGGTCGTAGTGATACACATTTTCATGCCAAAAGATATAAGATAGTAATGATAGTACCACTTACTTGTGGCACTGCCATGTAAGTCATAATGGTATAAAACGCATGAAGAAGCTCCATGTTGATGGATCTTTGGACTCACTCGTTTTTGAAAAGTTTGAGACATGCGAACCATGTCTATTGGTGTATATGCATGAAGAAACTCCATGCAAATGGATCGTTCGGACTCACTTGATTTTGAATCACTTGAGATATGCAAATCATACCACATGGGCAAGATGACTGAAAAGCCTCATTTTCAGTAAGATGGAACAAGATAGCAACTTGTTGGAAGTAACACATTTTGATGTGTGCAGTCGAATGAGTGCTGAGGCATGCAGTGAATATCATTATGTTCTTACTTCACAGATGATTCGAGTAAATGTTGAGTATATTACTTGATGAAACACAAGTCTGAATTATTGAATGGTTCAAGTAATTTCAGAGTGAGGTAGCAGATCATTGTGACAAGAGGATAAAATGTCTATGATATGATCATAGAGATGAATATCTGAGTTACGAGTTTTGGCACACAATTAAGACATTGTGGAAATTGTTTCGCAATTAATACCGCCTGGAACACCATAATGTGATGGTGTGTCCGAACATCATAGTTGCACCCTATTGGATATGGTGCGTACCATGATGTCTCTTATCGAATTACCACTATCGTTCATGGGTTAGGCATTAGAGACAACCACATTCACTTTAAATAGGGCACCACGTAATTCCGATGAGATGACACCATATGAATTATGGTTTAGAGAAACCTAAGTTGTCGTTTCTTAAAAGTTTGGGGCTGTGACGCTTATATGAAAAAGTTTCAGGTTGATAAGCTCGAACCCAAAGCGGATAAAATGCATCTTCATAGGAAACCCAAAACAGTTGGGTATACCTCCTAATTCAGATCCGAAAGCAATATGGATTGTTTCTAGAATCGGGTCCTTTCTCGAGGAAAAGTTTCTCTCGAAAGAATTGAGTGGGAGGATGGTGGAGACTTGATGAGGTTATTGAACCGTCTCTTCAACTAGTGTGTGACAGGGCACAGGGAGTTGTTCCTGTGGCACCTACACCAATTGAAGTGGAAGCTTATGATATTGATCATGAAACTTCGGATCAAGTCACTCCCAAACCTCGTAGGATGACAAGGATGCGTACTACTTCAGAGTGGTACGTAATCCTGTCTTGAAGGTCATGTTGCTAGACAACAATGAACCTACGAGCTATGGAGAAGCGATGGTGGGCCCGGATTCCGATAAATGGCTTGAGGCCATAAAATCCGAGAGAGGATCCATGTATGAAAACAAAGTGTAGACTTTGGCAGAACGGCTCGATGGTCGTAAGGCTAATGAGTACAGATGGATTTCAAAAGGAAGACGGACAATGATGGTAAATGTCACCATTAAGAAAGCTCGACTTGTCGTTAAGATGTTTCCCGACAAGTTCAAGGAGTTGACTATGATGAGATTTTCTCACTCGTAGCGATGCTAAGAGTCTGTTGGAATTATATTAGCGATTACTGCATTATTTATGAAATCTTGCAGATAGGATGTCAAAACATTGTTTCCTCAACGATTTTAATGAGGAAAGGTTGTATGTGATACAACCGGAAGGTTTTGTCAATCCCGAAAGATGCTAATAAGTATGCAAAGCTCCAGCAATCCTTCTAAGGACTGGAGTGAGCATCTCGGAGTTGGAATGTATGCTTTGATGATGATCAAAATTTTGGGTTTGTACAAAGTTTATGAGAAACTTGTATTTCCAAAGAAGTGAGTGGGAGCACTATAGAATTTCTGATGAGTATATGTTGTTGACATATTGTTGATCAGAAATGACGTAGAATTTCTGGAAAGCATATAGGGTTATTTTGAAAGTGTTTTTCAATGGAAAGCCTGGATTAAGCTACTTGAACATTGAGCATCAAGATCTATAAGGATAGATCAAAATGCTTAATAATACTTTCAAATGAGCACATACCTTGACATGATCTTGAAGGTGTTCAAGATGGACCAGTCAAAGAAGGAGTTCTTGCCTGAGTTGTAAGGTACGAAGTTAAGACTTAAAGCTCGACCACGGCAGAATAGAGAGAAAGGACGAAGGTCGTCCCCTATGCTTAAGACGTAGGCTCTTCAGTATGCTATGCTGTGTACCGCACCTGAAGTGTGCCTTGCCATGAGTCAGTCAAGGGGTACGAGAGTGATCCAAGAATGGCTCACAGGACAGCGGTCAAAGTTATCCTTAGTAACTAGTGGACTAAGGAATTTTCTCGATTATGGAGGTGGTAAAAGAGTTCGTCGTAAAGGTTACGACGATGCAAGCTTGACACTTATCCGGATAGCTCTGAGTAGAGAGACCGGATACATATAATGGAGCAATAATTTAGAATAGCTCCAAGTAGAACAGTTGTTTGGAATAGCTCCAAATAGAGCGTGGTAGCTGCATCTAGGAGATGACATAGAGATTTGTAAAGCACACACGGATCTGAAAGGTTTAGACCCGTTGACTAAAACCTCTCTCACAAGCAACATGATCAAACATAAAACTCATTGAGTGTTAATCACATAGTGATGTGAACTAGACTACTGACTCTAGTAAACTCTTGGGTATTAGTCACATGGCGATGTGACCTGTGAGTGTTAATCACATGGCGATGTGAACTAGATTATTGACTCTAGTGCAAGTGGGACACTGTTGGAAATATGCCCTAGAGGCAATAATAAAAGTATTATTATTATATTTCCTTGTTCATGATAATTGTCTTTTATTCATGCTATAACTGTATTATCCGGAAATCGTAATACACGTGTGAATACATAGACCACAATATGTCCCTAGTGAGCCTCTAGTTGACTAGCTCGTTGTGATCAACATATAGTCATGGTTTCCTGGCTATGGACATTGGATGTCGTTGATAACGGGATCACATCATTAGGAGAATGATGTGATGGACAAGACCCAATCCTAAGACTAGCACAAAAGATCGTGTAGTTCATTTGCTAGAGCTTTGCCAATGTCAAGTATCTCTTCCTTCGACCATGAGAGCGTGTAACTCCTGGATACCGTAGGAGTGCTTTGGGTGTATCAAACGTCACAACGTAACTGGGTGACTATAAAGGTGCACTACAGGTATCTCCGAAAGTATCTATTGTTTTATGCGGATCGAGACTGGGATTTGTCACTCCGTCTAAACGGAGAGGTATCTCTGGGCCCACTCGGTAGGACATCATCATATGCGCAATGTGACCAAGGAGTTGATCACGGGATGATGTGTTACGGAACGAATAAAGTGACTTGCCGGTAACGAGATTGAACAAGGTATTGGATACCGACGATCGAATCTCGGGCAAGTAACATACCGATAGACAAAGGGAATTGAATACGGGATTGATTAAGTCCTTGACATCGTGGTTCATCCGATGAGATCATCGTGGAACATGTGGGAGCCATCATGGGTATCCAGATCCCGCTGTTGGTTATTGACCGGAGAACGTCTCGGTCATGTCTACATGTCTCCCGAACCCGTAGGGTCTACACACTTAAGGTTCGATGACCCTAGGGTTATAAAGGAAGTTTGTATGTGGTTACCGAATGTTGTTCGGAGTCCCGGATGAGATCCCGAACGTCACGCGAGTTCCGGAATGGTCCGGAGGTAAAGATTTATATATGGGAAGTCCTATTTTGGCCACCGGAAAATGTTCGGGATTTTTCGGTATTGTACCGGGAAGGTTCTAGAAGGTTCCGGAGTGGGGCCCACCTGCATGGGGGGACCCACATGGACGTGGGTAGTGGGGGCAAGGCCCCACACCCCTGGTCAAGGCGCACCAAGATCCCCCCTTAGAAGGAATAAGATCATATCCCGAAGGGATAAGATCAAGATCCCTAAAAAGGGGGGATAACAATCGGTGGGGAAGGAAATAATGAGATTTCTTTCCTCCCACCTTGGCCAACGCCCCAATGGACTTGGAAGGCAAGAAACCAGCCCCTCCCACCCTATATATAGTGGGGAGGCACATGGGAGCTATACACAAAGTTCTGCCGCAGCCCTCCCCCTCTCACAAGTACTCCTCCTCTCCCGCGGTGCTTGGCGAAGCCCTGCAGGATTGCCACGCTCCTCCACCACCACCACGCCGTTGTGCTGCTGCTGGATGGAGTCTTCCTCAACCTCTCCCTCTCTCCTTGCTGGATCAAGGCGTGGGAGACGTCACCGGGCTGTACGTGTGTTGAACGCGGAGGTGCCGTCCGTTCGGCACTAGGATCATCGGTGATTTGAATCACGACGAGTACGACTCCATCAACCCCATTCACTTGAACTCTTCCGCTTAGCGATCTACAAGGGTATGTATATGCACTCTCTTTCTACTCGTTGCTGGTCTCTCCATAGATAGATCTTGGTGACACGTAGGAAAATTTTGAATTTATGCTACGTTCCCCAACAGTGGGAGCCAACATGGGTATCCAGATCCCGCTGTTGGTTATTGGTTGGAGAACGTCGCGGTCATGTCTGCATGGTTCCCAAACCCGTAGGGTCTACACACTTAAGGTTCAGTGACGCTAGAGTTGTTATGGGAAATAGTATGTGGTTACTGAAGATTGTTCGGAGTCCCGGATGAGATCCCAGACATGACGAGGAGCTCCGGAATGGTCCGGAGGTGAAGATCGGTATATTAGACGAAGGATATTGGAGTTCGGAGTTGTTCCGGGGGTACCAGGTGATGACCAGCGTGTCTGAAAGGGGTTTCGGAGGCCGCGGCAAGCGTTGGGGGGCCTTATGGGCCAAGGGGAGAGGGCACATCATCCCACTAAGGGGCTGAGCGCCCCTCCCACCCCATCTCACGTAACCAAGAGAGGTGGGGGCGCCACCCCTAGGGCAGCCGCCCCTCCCGGCTTGGGTGGCAAGTTTCCTAGGGGGTGGGGGCACCCAAACCCATCTAGGGTTTCCCCTGTGGCCGCCGCCCCTCCCCTAGGGAACCCTAGGGCGCCTCCCCCTCCTCCCTTCCCCCTATATATAGTGAGGGAGAGAGAGGGCAGCCGCACCCTTCCCTTGGCGCAGCCCTCTCCCTCCTCCAACACCTCCTTCTCCTCCGTAGTGCTTGGCGAAGCCCTGCCAGAGAACCACGAGCTCCATCACCACCATGCCGTCGTGCTGTCGGAGTTTTTCCCTCAACTTATCCTCTCCCCTTGCTGGATCAAGAAGGAGGAGACTTTCCCGGGCTGTACGTGTGTTGAACGCGGATGCACCGTTGTTCGATGCTTAGATCGGATTCGGCCGCGATCTGAATCGCTTCATGAACGACTCCACCGACCGTGTTCTTGTAACGCTTCCGCATCGCGATCTTCAAGGGTATGAAGATGCACTCCCCTCTCTCTCGTTGCTAGTCTCTCCATAGATTGATCTTGGTGATGCGTAGAAAATTTTGAATTTCTGCTTCGTTCTCCAACAGTGGCATCATGAGCTAGGTCTATTGCGTAGATTCTATGCATGAGTAGAACACAAGTTGTTGTGGACATTGATTTTGTTCAATATGCTTACCATTACTAGTCCTATCTTGTTTCGACGGTATTGTGGGATGAAGCGGTCCGGACCGACCTTACACGTACACTTACGTGAGACAGGTTCCACCGACTGACATGCACTTGTTGCATAAGGTGGCTAGCGGGTGCCAGTCTCTCCCACTTTAGTCGGATCGGATTCGATGAAAAGGGTCCTTATGAAGGGTAAATAGCAATTGGCATATCACGTTGTGGTTTTGGCGTAAGTAAGAAACGTTCTTGCTAGAAACCTATAGCAGCCACGTAAAAACTTGCAACAACAATTAGAGGATGTCTAACTTGTTTTTGCAGCATATGCCGTGTGATGTGATATGGCCAAGAAGGATGTGATGAATGAAATATATGTGATGTATGAGATTGATCATATTCTTGTAATAGGAATCACGACTGGCATGTCGATGAGTATGACAACCGGCATGAGCCATAGGAGTTGTCTTTATTGTATGACCTGCGTGTCACTGAATAACGCCATGTAATTACTTTACTTCATTGCTAAACCGTTAGCCATAGTAGTAGAAGTAATAGTTGGCAATACAAATTCATGGAGACACGATGATGGAGATCATGATGATGGAGATCATGGTGTCATGCCGGTGATGATAATGATCATGGTGCCCCGAAGATGGAGATCAAAAGGAGAAAAATGATATTGGCCATATCATGTCACTATTTGATTGCATGAGATATTTATCATGTGTTTACATCTTATTTTCTTAGAACGACGGTAGTAAATAAGATGATCCCTCATAATAATTTCAAGAAAGTGTTCCCCATAACTGTGCGCCGTTCCTAAAGTTCGTTGTTCCGAAGCACCACGTGATGATCGGGTGTGATAGATTCTAACGTTCACATACAACAGGTGTAAGCCAGATTTACACATGCAAAACACTTAGGTTGACTTGACGACCCTAGCATGTACAGACATGGCCTCGGAACACAAGAGACCGAAAGGTCGAACATGAGTCGTATAGAAGATACGATCAACATGAAGATGTTCACCGATGATGACTAGTCCGTCTCACGTGATGATCGGACACGACCTAGTTGACTCAGATCATGTATCACTTAGATGACTAGAGGGATGTCTATCTAAGTGGGAGTTCATTAGATGAACTTAATTATTATGAAAATAGTCAAAAGGTCTTTGCAAATTATGTCGTAACTTGCGCTTTAGTTCTACTGTTTTAGATATGTTCCTAGAGAAAATTTAGTTGAAAGTTGATAGTAGCAATTATGCGGACTGGGTCCATAAACTGAGGATTGTCCTCATTGCTGCATAGAAGGCTTACGTCCTTAATGCACCGCTCGGTGTGCTGAACCTCGAACGTCGTCTGTGGATGTTGCAAACATCTGACATACACGTTTTGATGACTACATGATAATTCAGTAATGTTAAACGGTTTAGAATTGTGGCGCCGAAGACGTTTTTGAAATGTCGCGGAACATATGAGATGTTCCAAGGGCTGAAATTGGGATTTTAGGCTCGTGCCCACATCAAGAGGTATGAGACCTTCGATGAGTTTCTTAGCCTACAAACTAAGGGAGAAAAGCTCAATCGTTGAGCATGTGCTCAGATTGTCTGAGTACTACAATCACTTGAATCGAGTGGGAGTTAATCCTCCAGATGAGATAGTGATGTTTCTCCAAAGACATTGCCACCAAGCTACTAGAGCTTCGTGATGAACTATAAAATATCAGGGATAGACATGATGATCCTTGAGCAATTTGTGATGTTTGACACCGCGAAAGTAGAAATCGAGTAGGAGCATCAATTGCTGATGGTTAATAAAACCACTAGTTTTAAGAAGGGCAAGGGCAAGAAGGGATACTTCATGAAACGGCAAATCAGTTGCTTCTCTAGTGAAGAAACCTAAGGTTGAACCCAAACCCGAGACTAAGTGCTTCTGAAATGAGGGGAACGGTCACTGAAGCAGAACTACCCTAGATACTTGGTAGATGAGAAGGCTGGCAAGGTTGACAGAAGTATATTGGATATACATTATATTAAATGTGTACTTTACTAGTACTGCTAGTAGCACCAAGGTATTAAGATACCGGTTTGGTTGCTAAGTGTTAGTAACTCGAAATAAAAGAGCTACGGAATAAACCGAGACTAGCTAAAGGTGAGATGACGATATGTGTTGGAAGTGTTCCAAGGTTGATGTGATGAAGCATCGCATGCTCCCTCTACCATCGAGATTGGTGTTAAACCTAAATAATTCTTATTTGGTGTTTGCATTGAGCATAGACATGATTGGATTATGTTTATCGCAATACGGTTATTCATTTAAGGAGAATAATGGTTATTCTGTTTATATGAATAATACCTTCAACGGTCTTGCACCTAAAATGAATGGTTTATTGAATCTCGATCGTAGTGATAGACATGTTCATGCCAAAAGATATAAGATAGTAATGATAGTACCACCTACTTGTGGCACTGCCATTTGAGTCATATTGGTATAAAACGCATGAAGAAGCTCCATGTTGATGGATCTTTGGACTCACTCATTTTTGAAAAGTTTGAGACATGCGAACCGTGTCTATTGGTATGCACGCATGAAGAAACTCCATGCAGATGGATCATTTGGACTCACTTGATTCTGAATCACTTGAGACATGCAAATCATACCACATGGGCAAGATGACTGAAAAGCCTCGTTTTCAGTAAGATGGAACAAGAAAGCAACTTGTTCAAAGTAATACATTTTGATGTGTGCAGTCCAATGAGTGTTGAGGCACGCAGTGGATATCGTTATGTTCTTACTTCACAGATGATTTGAGTAGATGCTAAATATATTTACTTGATGAAACACAAGTCTGAAATATTGAAAGGTTCAAGTAATTTCAGAGTGAAGTTGAAGATCATCGTGACAAGAGGATAAAATGTCTATGATATGATCATAGAGATAAATATCCGAGTTACGAGTTTGGTACACAATTAAGACATTGTGGAAATTGTTTCACGGCTAATACCGCCTGGAACACCATAGTGTGATGGTGTCTCCGAACATCATATCTGCACCCTATTGGATGTGGTGCATATCATAATGTCTCTTATCGAATTACCACTAACGTTTATGGGTTAGGCATTAGAGACAACCGCATTCACTTTAAAATAGGGCACCAAGTAATTCCGTTGAGATGACACCGTGTGAACTATGGTTTAGAGAAACCTAAGCTGTCGTTTCTTGAAAGTTTGGGGCTGCGACGTTTATGTGAAAAAGTTTCATCTTGATGAGCTCGAACCCAAAGCGGATAAATACATCTTCATAGGACACCCAAAACAGTTGGGTATACCTCCTAATTCAGACCCAGAAGCAAAAGTGATTGTTTCTAGAAGCGGGTCCTTTCTCGAGGAAAAGTTTCTCTCGAAAGAATTGAGTGGGAGGATGGTGGAGACTTGATGAGGTTATTGAACCATCACTTCAACCAGTGTGTAGCAGGGCACATGAAGTTGTTCCTGTGGCACCTACACCAAAAAGTGGAAGCTGATGATAGTGATCATGAAACTTCGGATCAAGTCACTACCGAACCTCGTAGGTCGACAAGGATGCGTACTGCTTTGGAGTGGTACGGTAATCCTGTCTTGGAGGTCATGTTTCTAGACAACAATGAACCTACGAGCTATGGAGAAGCGATGGTGGGCCCAGATTCCGATGAATGGCTCGAGGCCATAAAATCCGAGAGAGGATCCATGTATGAAAACAAAGTGTAGACTTTGGCAGAACTACTTAATGGTCATAAGGCTGTTGGGTACAAATGGATTTTAAAAGGAAGACGGACAATGATGGTAAGTGTCACCATTAAGAAAGCTCGACTTGTGGTTAAGATGTTTTCCGACAAGTTCAGGGAGTTGACTAAGATGAGACTTTCTCACTCGTAGTGATGCTAAAGAGTCTGTTGGAATTATATTAGTAGTTAGTGCATGATTTATGAAATCTTGCAGATAGGATGTCAAAACATTGTTTCCTCAATGATATTCTTGAGGAAAGGTTGTATGTGATACAACCAAAAGGTTTTGTCAATCCTAAAAGATGCTAACAAGTATGCAAACCTCCAGCAATCCTTCTAAGGACTGGAGTAAGCATCTCGGAGTTGGAATATACGCTTTGATGAGATAATCAAAGATTTTGGGTTTATACAAAGTTTATGAGAAACTTGTATTTCCAAAGAAGTGAGTGGGAGCACTATAGAATTTTTGATGAGTATATGTTATTAACATATTGTTGATCAGAAATGATGTAGAATTTCTGGACAACATATAGGGTTATTTGAAAAGTGTTTTTCAATGGAAAACCTGGATTAAGATACTTGAACATTGAGCATCAAGATCTATAAGGATAGATCAAAAACGCTTAATAGTACTTTCAAATAAATACATACCGTGACAAGATTTTGAAGGAGTTCAAATAGATCGGCAAAGAAGGAGTTCTTGGCTGTGTTATAAGGTGTGAATATTGAGTAAGACTCAAGACATGACCACGACAGAAGAGAGAGAAAGGACGAAGGTCGTCCCCTATGCTTCGGACATAGGCTCTATAGTATGCTATGCTGTGTACCGCACCTGAAGTGTTCCTTGCCATGAGTCAGTCAAGGGGTACAAGAGTGATCCAGGAATGGATCACAGGACAACGGTCAAACTTATCCTTAGTAACTAGTGGACTAAAGAATTTTCTCGATTATGGAGGTGGTAAAAGAGTTTGTCGTAAAGGGTTACGCCGATGCAAACTTTGACACTAATCCGGATTATTCTGAGTAGTAAACCGGATTCGTATAGTAGAACAACTATTTGGAATAGCTCCAAATAGAGCGTGGTAGCTGCATCTAGGAGATGACATAGAGATTTGCAAAGCACACACGGATATGAAAGGTTCAGATCCGTTGACTAATAACCTCTCTCACAAGCGAGATATGATCAAACCCCATGGGTGTTGATTCATTACAATCACCTAGAGATGTGAACTAGATTATTGACTCTAGTGCAAGTGGGAGACTGTTGGAAATATGCCCTAGACGCAATAATAAAATGGTTATTATTGTATTTCCTTGTTCATGATAATTGTCTATTGTTCATGCTATAATTGTATTAACTGGAAACCGTAATACATGCGTGAATACACAGACCACAACATGTCCCTAGTGAGCCTCTAGTTGACTAGCTCGTTGATCAATAGATGGTTATGGTTTCTTGACCATGGACATTAGATGTCATTGATAACGGGATCACATCATTAGGAGAATGATGTGATGGACAAGACCCAATCCTAAGCATAGCACAAGATCGTGTAGTTCGTTTGCTAAAGCCTTTCTAATGTCAAGTATCATTTCCTTAGACCATGAGATTGTGCAACTCCCGGATACCGCAGGAATGCTTTAGGTGTGCCAAACATCACAACGTAACTGGGTGGCTATAAAGGTGCACTACGGGTATCTCCAAAAGTGTCTGTTGGGTTGGCCTGAATCGAAACTGGGATTTGTCACTCCGTATGACGGAGATGTATCTCTGGGCCCACTCGGTAATGGATCATCATAATGAGCTCAATGTGACTAAGTAGTTAGTCACGGGATCATGCATTATGGAACGAGTAAACTAACTTGCCGGTAATGAGATTGAACGAGGTATTGGGATACAGACGATCGAATCTCGGGCAAGTAACATACCGATTGACAAAGGGAATTGTATACGGGATTGATAGAATCCCCGACATCGTGGTTCATCCAATGAGATCATCGTGGAACATGTGGGAGCCAACATGGGTATCCAGATCCCTCTGTTGGTTATTGGCCGGAGAACGTCTCGGTCATGTCTGCATGGTTCCCGAACCCGTAGGGTGTACACACTTAAGGTTCGGTGACGCTAGAGTTGTTATAGGAAATAGTATGTGGTTACCAAAGATTGTTCGGAGTCCCGGATGAGATCCCGGACATGACGAGGAGCTCCGGAATGGTCCGGATGTGAAGATGAGTATATTGGACGAAGGATATTGGAGTCCGGAATTGTTCCGGGGGTACCAGGTGATGACCAGCGTGTCCGAAAGGGGTTTCGGAGGCCCCGACAAGTGTTGTGGGGCCTTATGGGTCAAGGGGAGAGGGAACATCAGCCCACTAAGGGGCTGAGCACCCCTCCCACCCCATCTCACGTAACCAGGAGAGGTGGGGGCGCCACCCCTAGGGCAGCCGCCCCTCCCGGCTTGGGGGGCAAGTTTCCTAGGGGGTGGGGGCGCCCAAACCCATCTAGGGTTTCCCCTGTGGCCGCCGCCCCCCTAGGGAACCCTAGGGCGCCTCCCCCTCCTCCCTTCCCCCTATATATAGTGAGGAAGAGAGAGGGCAGCCGCACCCTTCGCCTGGCGCAGCCCTCTCCCTCCTCCAACACCTCCTCCTCCTCCGTAGTGCTTGGCGAAGCCCTGCCGAAGAACCACGAGCTCCATCACCACCATGCCGTCGTGCTGTCGGAGTTTTTCCCTCAACTTATCCTCTCCCCTTGCTGGATCAAGAAGGAGGAGATGTCCCGGGGCTGTACGTGTGTTGAATGCGGAGGCACCATTGTTCGGTGCTTAGATCGGATTCGGCCGCGATCTGAATCGCTTCGTGAACGACTCCACCGACCGCGTTCTTGTAACGCTTCCGCATCACGATCTTCAAGGGTATGAAGATGCGCTCCCCTCTCTCCCGTTGCTAGTCTCTCCATAGATTGATCTTGGTGATGCGTAGAAAATTTTGAATTTCTGCTACGTTCCCCAACACCAAGATGTCGCGACCCCTAGTCAGTCGACCGGTATCCCACACTTCTCATTTGACCGAGTCCAGACTCATGCTCCAATGAAACTGACTACTGGCGAGATCATGGAGACGAGGATGTTGGTGGACAGGGTGGTTCAGCTTATCAACGATGGCGTCACGGGTCTGGATCCGTTGGAGGTGTTCCTTAGTCGATGCATCCAGCCCCTCCAGGCCCGCGACCACCCGATGTGGTTGTATTCCGGGCCGGACGACACCGCTCGGACCCATCCGGAAGAAGTGCCGCCTGCAACAGTGGCCTCGTGGCTGAGGAGCATCACATGCAATCAGGACAACCCCAGAGGGTCTAGGTGGGTCGTTCCCTTCAGCAGCACAAATCCACCCGACAAGGTTCTCTTTTCATTCCGACTGTTTCTCATTCCTACCCCAACTGCGCTTGATATTGACCGACTCTCGTTTGACCAATTTGCTCTGTAGGTGTTCACTGAGATGCATTCGATGCCCAACGGTGAACATGCCTTGGAACAAGCCCAGGAGGGGGAGGACAGCGCAGAGGATAGCGTCGAGTGGGATTCTCAGGGAAGCGATGAGGAGGAGGAGAGCGAGGAATCAGAGAAGGAGGAGGAAGTCGACTCGCCGCCACGCTTCGAACGTCGATCCAAACAGCAGCATGATCCGGCCGGCGGGCGTGGGAAAGGCGTGGGTCCGAGTGTTGGTACTCAGAAGTGCACTCGGATGTCGACTCCGGAGCCGACGGAGAAGGTGGCCAAGCAACCTAAAGTTGCTCTTCCCAAGACCCGGAAGACCTTGCCGCGAATCAAGATGGACGTCCCCATTGCCTCATGGTAAGTATCTTGTTTAAGTTTTTGTAAGTCGACTGAAAGTTTTCTTGATCTGACCGACCAACTCTTGTGTCTTTTCAGCCCTACCTCTGCTACCACCAACATGGATGTTGACAAGGCGCCAGGAGATGAAGAAGCCACCTCACGAGCTGGTAAGTTCATTAGCTTAGCTCTGCTTAACTGAGTGGGCGGTCGATTAACTGAAAATTTGATACTTCCCTTATTATGTAGCTCTGCAAGACGTCGTTGTGCTTCCTGACGACGAAGAAGAAGAAGCGCCTCTACGGGAGAGGAGGAAGAAGAGTGGAGGTTCGAGCAGGAGGAGGCTTGAAGTCCAAATCCCTCAGTCGACACCGGCGCAGTCGACACTGGCGCCTGAGGCGGCGGTTCGGGCTAACGTCACGTTTGCTAACCTGTTGACGACTGATCGTCCGTCAGGGTCGACTGCACAGACGCCTGATGCACCGGTGCAAATCCACTCGTCTGATCCAGCAACTGTTTCGACCCCTCTAGGGCCATCCCTCTTTGCTGCATATCAAACTCCGGACAACTCGCCGAGTGCCGCTAGAGAAGCTCTTCGCCAGGAGAATCTTGTCATGAAGCAGGTGAAAGTGATGGATGAAGCTAGTCAGATAGCCTACAATGCCAGCACTGCCCTTCAGACCAATGTCCAGGTCAGTAGAATTCCGACCGAATCTTTGAGCGTTACTTTATATCCAATCACCCACTGGGTGTTCCTTCGATTAAAACTCATGAGATCTTCAATTTTGCACTTTCCGAATCAGTGGGGGCACGTCGAGTGCACCCACTGGGTGTAGTCCCCGAGACCACGGTCGGCTGTTGGCAGTCGATTGGGGTCTGATAATATATCTCTCTGTCCTCTCTTTTTTTGGACTCATGTTGAGTATTGATCTGATCTAGTGGGGGCACGCTAAGTGCACCCACTGGGTGTAGTCCCCAAGACTACTGTTGAATATTTGATTCGGTAGTAGTCTTAGAGTAAATCTTTTCCTTCCATCTCTTATTTCTGTCGACTGAAATGCTTGTCTTTCTGACTGCAGAGGTCTTGTGATCTTGGGCCTCGACTCACCGAGTTGAAGAAGAAGCATACCAGCATTGAACTTGACCTCGAATTGGCGAAGAAGAATCTAAAGACTGCCCAACAAGAAACGGCCATCATGGGAGGTAACCATTCGACTGTTTCGTCTACCTGGTGGACTTTCCGCTGCCTTTCTTTCCGTCTCTTTGAACCGAGTCACTTCACATAAGCAGATGTGCATAGTGAAAATCGCCAACTCCAGTCTCGTCTGAAGAGTGTTGTTTCCTTAGAGAGGATGAAGGAGGATTTGGAGCAGAAGGATCTGGATCTGGCGGCTGCTCAGAAGGAGGCACGTGAGAAGACGAAGCTCGCGGAATAGTAGCTGGCTTCAGTCGGCAAGTTGGAGGATGAGAACGCGAAATTGAAGACGGCTGTCTCGGACGCCAATCATAAAGTTGAACGACTGAGGAAGGACAAGGATAATCTGACCGCTGAAGTTGATGGTCTCAAGACCAAGACAAGCAAGCTAGAGTCTCATTTGGAACAACTTGCGGTGAAGCTCATCTCGAAGCTTGAAGGTATGCCTGTTTTGTTAGATAACTGTTGTCGATTGATATTTATGATACTGTCGACTCATTGTTTGTTGTGATGGACCCGAACTCTGTCAGGACTTTGAAGCTAAGACTGGACGGGTCGAGACAGGTCTCGACCCCATCAATGATACGAAGTCGCGATGAACTTACTACGATTGGAATCACGCTTGGACGGTGCAGTCGACTATCTGGCTCGGCTGAAGGCGGTGATGGCTCGAGTGGACACCGAACTCTGGCCTCAGACGAAAATGTCTCAAGACCTCGAGTCTTTAATATCTTGGCTGAATCAGATTCCAGGTCGAGTGCAAGAGTGGAAGAAATCTGCTGCCCGCTGTGGTGCGGACGTCGCCTTGTCTTTGGTCCGAGTGCACTGCAAGGAAGCTAAGGATGACAAGCTGGCAGCCCTCAAAGTGGCAAACACTAAGAAGCATTCCTTCCAGGACTTCATGGACACTTTCCACGAGGCAGCCACTCGCAATGCCGACGGCATCGATCTGGACAACTTCTGCGACCCGGCCAGTCCTTCTCCTACCGAGTGGTTTAAAAACACTATGCCACAACTTTTATTTTCCTTGGAATGCCGAGTGGATTTGTAACCGTTAAAACTCCTTCGGGCCTGATGCCTGAGCACTTTATTCTACGGTTAAGAACCTCCAAATTTATCATTTCACATATTCCGTCTGCTTTCGATCGGAATTCACTTTTCTCTCGAATCACTTATTGTTTGCTTAATACAGCTTCCGGAAGAGGAGGGCCAGTCGCCTGATCAATGATTTTGTGTTCCGGTCGGCCGGATGGGTGATCCTTGAGTAGCATTGAACAGCTCATCCGCAAGGCACTCAGCAATGGTCTTGACGTTCCAGTCGACCGATCGGGCGATCTTTGAGTAGCATTGACCAACTCATCAGGAAGGTACTCAGCAATGGTCTTGACGTTCCAGAAGACCGATCGAGTGATCCTTGAGTAGCATTGATCAGCTCATCAGCAAGGCAATCAGCAATGGTCTTGACATTCCAGTCGACCGATTGGGTGATCCTTGAGTAGCATTGATCAGCTCATCAGCAAGGCCCTCAGCAATGGTCTTGACGTTCCAGTCGACTGATTGGGTTATCCTTGAGTAGCATCTATCAGCTCATCAGCAAGGCACTCAGCAATGGTCTTGACGTTCCAGTCGACCGATCGGGTGATCCTTGAGTAGCATTGATCAGCTCATCAGCAAGGCACTCAACAATGATCTTGACGTTCCAGTCGACCGAGTGGGTTATCCTTGAGTAGCATTTATTAGCTCATCAGCAAGGCACTCTGCAATGACCTTGACGTTCCTGTCAACCACCTGGTAAGGTTTTTCAAACTTAGACGAGTACGGGACTGCAGCTAAGCCCCCGATTGAGAGGATTGCTCTCCACTTGGCAGGATTTTTTCGAACTTAGGAGAGTGCGAGACTGCAGCTAAGCCTCCGAGTGGGAGGTCTCACCACTCGGTAGGATTTTTTCAAACTTAGGTGAGCGCTGGGCTGCAGCTAAGCCCCCAAATGGGAGGTTTGCTCACCACTCGGTAGGATTTTTTCAAACTTAGGTGAGTGCGAGACTGCAACTAAGCCTTTGAGTGGGAGGTTTTCTCACCACTCGGTAGGATTTTTTCAAATTTAGGCGAGCGCTGGGCTGCAGCTAAGCCCCCGAGTGGGAGATTTGCTCACCACTCGGTAGGATTTTTTCAAACTTAGGCGAGCACTGGGCTGCAGCTAAGCCCCCGAGTGGGAGGAGGACTCACCACTCAATAGGACTTGATAAACTTAGGCGAGCACTGGGCTACAGCTAAGCCCCCGAGTGGGAGGCGGACGCACCACTCGGTAGGATTTTATAAACTTAGGCGAGCACTGGGCTGCAGCTAAGCCCCCGAGTGGGAGGTGGACTCTCCACTCGGTAGGATTTTATAAACTTAGGCGAGCACTGGGCTGCAGCTAAGCCCCCGAGTGGGAGGCGGACTCACCACTCGGCAGGATTTGATAAACTTAGGCGAGCACTGGGCTGCAGCTAAGCCCCCGAGTGGGAGGCGGACTAACCAATTTGTAGGATTTTATAAACTTAGGCGAGCACTGGGTTGCCGCTAAGCCCCCGAGTGGGAGGCGGACTCACCACTCGGTAGGATTTCACAAACTTAGGCGAGCACTGGGCTGCAGCTAAGCCCCCGAGTGTGAGGCGGACTCTCCACTCGGTAGGATTTTATAAACTTAGGCGAGCACTGGGCTGCAGCTAAGCCCTCGAGTGGGAGGCGGACTCACCACTCGGCAGGATTTTACAAACTTAGGCGAGCACTGGGCTGCAGCTAAGCCCCCGAGTGGGAGGCGGACTCAACACTCGGTAGGATTTTATAAACTTAGGCGAAAACAGGTCCGCTGCTAAGGCAACGCAAACAAAAGAAATAAACAACAATCATTCGTAAGACTGTAAAATGATGTCTCTTGATAAACAAACTAAGAGGTACTTCTTATTACATATCATTAGTCTAAATACTTAAGAGTAAAAAGGACGGAGCAGTTCCGCGTTCCAGGCGCGTGGTTCATCTTTGTTTTGCTCGACGTTGAAGAGACGATATTCTCCGTTGTGGAGCACCTTGGTGATGAAGAAAGGGCCTTCCCAAGCGGGGGCGAGCTTGTGTGGCTTCTGCTGATCCACTCGGAGGACCAAGTCCCCTTCCTGGAATGCTTGACCCCTTACATTCCTGGCATGGAATCGACGCAGGTCTTGCTGATAAATGGTCGACCGGATCAGGGCCATCTCTCTTTCTTCCTCCAGGAGGTAGACAACATCTTGTCGAGCTTGCTCTGCTTCCTCCTCTAAGAAGAGTTCGACTCAGGGAGCGTTGTGGAGCAAATTGCTCGGTAAAACGGCTTCGGCTCCGTAGACTAAGAAGAATGGAGTCCGCCCAGTCGACCGATTGGGAGTCGTCCTCAGCCCCCACAGCACTTACGGGAGCTCATCAACCCAAGCTCCAGCCGCATGCTTGAGGTCACGCATCAACCGAGGCTTCAATCTTTTGAGAATCAATCCATTCGCCCGCTCAGCCTGTCCATTCGACTGAGGGTGGGTAACCAAAGCATAATCGACCCTCGTGCCTTGGGAAGCGCAAAAGGTTCTGAACTCGTCAGAGTCGAAGTTCGACCCGTTATCCGTGATGATGCTGTGTGGTACAACGTATCTGAATATCAACTCTCTAATGAAACTCACAGCTGTGCTTGCTTCAAGGTTTTTGATGGGCTTGGCTTTGATCCACTTAGTAAACTTGTCGACTGCTACCAGCACATGGGTAAATCCGCTCCTGCCGGTCCTCAGAGGTCCAACCATGTCCAATCCCCAAACGGCAAAAGGCCAAACGAGTGGAATAGTCTTCAGAGCTGATGCGGGTTTGTGTAACATATTGGAGTAAAACTGTCACCCTTCAGACTTATCCACTATCTCCTTTGCCATCTCATTGGCATACAGCCAATAAAATCCGGCTCGGTATGCTTTGGCCACGATGGTCCGAGAGGACGTATGGTGACCACAGGTCCCCGAGTGAATATCATTGAGGATCATTCGGCCTTCTTCTGGCGTGATGCACTTTTGGCAAACCCCAGTCGCACTTTCTCTGAACAACTGTCCTTTTATCACAGAAAGGCTTTGGACCGTCAGACGATCTGTTGAGCCTCTTCCTCATCCTCTGGGAGTTCCTTCCTAAGAATGTAAGCGATGTATGGCACTGTCCAGTCGGGAGTGATGACCAAAACCTCCATGACTAAGTCGACCACGGCTGGGATTTCAACTTCAGTCGGATCTGTGGCGCTCTTGGGCTGTGGTGACTCCTCGGTGAAAGGATCTTCCTGAACTGAAGATGAATGAATATGTTCCAGAAACATGTTTCGGGGAATGGCCTCTCTCTTCGAACCTATCTTGGCTAACTCATCCGCAGCTTGATTCTTCAGTCGGGGAATATGGTGGAGCTCCAACCCTTCAAACCTCTTCTCCAGCTTTCTCACAACATTGCAGTAACCAATCATGGCTGGGCTCCTGACACCCCATTCCTTCATCACTTGGTTGACCACCAAATCTGAGTCGCCGTAGACCATAAGGCGGCGGACGCCGAGTGATATGGCCATACGCAACCCGTATAGGAGTGCTTCGTATTCGGCTTCGTTATTGGAGGAATCAAAATGAATCGGGAGAACATAACTGAGCCTGTCTCCGTGGGGGGATACCAGAACTACTCCAGCGCCTGGACCATTCAACATCTTGGAGCCATCAAAGAACATAGTCCAATGCTCCGAGTGAACTTGAGTCGACAATTGCTGCTCAATCCACTCAACAAGGAAATCTGCAATTGCTTGGGACTTGATGGCCTTCTTTGCCTCGAACTTGATATCTAATGGAAGGAGTTCAATCGCCCATTTTGCTACTCGACCAGTGGCGTCTATGTTATTCAGAATTTCAGATAGTGGCGCGTCGCTGACGACTGTAATGGAGTGGTCAGAGAAATAGTGTGCAACTTTCTTCATGGTCATGTATATTCCATAGACAAGCTTCTGATAATGTGGGTATCGTTGCTTGGATGGAGTCAAAACTTCAGAGAGATAATAGACCGGGCGTTGAACCTTGTAAGCTTTTCCTTCTTCTTCTCGCTCGACCGTGAGTACTGTGCTAACAACTTGTCCAGTGGCTGCAATATAAAGCAGTAATGGCTCTTTGCTGATTGGTGCAGCGACCACCGGCTGGGTGGAAAGCAGGGTTTTGAGCTCTGCAAACGCCGCGTCAGCTTCATCAGTCCACTCGAACTTATCAAACTTCTTCATCAGTCGGTAAAGAGGCAAGGCCTTTTCACCGAGACGAGAAATGAATTGACTCAGGGCAGCTAGACAACCAGTCAGCTTCTGAACATCATGCACTCGCACGGGGTGATTCATCCGGAGGATGGTATCAACTTTTTCACGATTGGTATCGATCCCTCGTTTGGAAACGATAAAACCGAGTAACTTTCCTCCTGGAACTCCGAACGTGCATTTTGACGGATTAATCTTGATATCGTACCTCCTCAGGTTGGCAAAGGTTTCTGCAAGGTCAGTCAATAGGTCGGAACCTTTGCGAGACTTGACCACAATGTCGTCCATGTACGCTTCCACATTCCGACTGATTTGAGTGAGCAGGCACTTCTGAATCATTCTCATGAATGTGGCTCTGACATTTTTCAAACCGAAAGGCATGGTAACATAGAAAAAGCACCCGAATGGGGTGATGAAGGCTGTTTTTATTTCATCGGGACCATACAGTCGGATTTGATGGTATCCAGAATACGCATCTAGGAAAGACAAGCGCTCGCACCCCACACTCGAGTCGACAATCTGATCGATGCGAGGGAGAGGGAAGTGATCTTTCGGGCAGGCCTGATTGATATGCTTGAAATCGATGCACATACGAAGTGAATCATCCTTATTAGGAACCATGACTACATTGGCTAACCACTCGGAGTGGTAGATTTCACGGATGAACTCTGCTGCCAACAGTCGAGCTACTTCTTCGCCAATTGCTTTTCTCTTCTGCACGGCGGACCGCTGAAGGTGCTCTTTGACGGGTTTTACTTTGGGGTCAACACGCAAACGGTGCTCAGCCAGTCCCCTGGGTACACATGGCATGTCAGAGGGTTTCCATGCGAAGATGTCCCAGTTCTCACGGAGGAACTGGATGAGCGCTTCTTCCTACTTGCTATCGAGCATCATTGAAATATGAGTCGGCGCAACATTGGGATCGGTCGGGTGAATATGAATAGGCTTCATTTCATTGTTCGACTGAAATGCAGAGTCTGTAGCGGGCTTCTTGGCTCGGAGTAAATCACTCGGATCTGCACTCTTCTGATACTCTTGCAATTCGACTGCTGCCATCTGAGCATCGGCGATTTTGGAACCTTTCTGAAAGCATTCCTCCACCTTCTGCCGATTGCCAGTTACTGTTATCACACCTTTGGGGCCAGGCATCTTCAGCTTGAGGTACACATAACATGGTCGACCATAAAACGTGCATAGGCTGGCCTACCCAAAATGGCATGATAGGCGCTCTGGAAATCCACGACTTCAAATGTCAACTTCTCCTTGCGGTAATGCTTGGAATCACCGAAAACCACATCGAGGGCGATCTGGCCGAGTGATTCGGCTTTCTTCCCAGGGATAACACCGTGGAAACTCATGTTGCTCTCACTAAGTTTGGACATCGGAATGCCCATCCCCTTCAAGGTTTCAGCATAAAGGATGTTCAGGCCACTGCCACCATCCATCAATACTTTGGTCAGTCGAGTGCCTCCGACCATAGGGTCGACCACTAGTGCTTGCCTCCCAGGGGTGGCCACATGAGCGGGATGGTCCGACTGGTAGAATGTGATGGCCGTCTGAGACCATCTCAGATAGGTGGTCTTCACTGCAGGGGTGACCATGTTCACTTCTCTGTTGATGACCTTCAATCGACTCTTGATTTCAACATCCGCAAAAATCATAAAAGTGGAATTGACTTTGGGATAACCATCATCTTCATCTGCATCTTCCTCCTTGCCCGACTCATTCTGCTTCTCATTGGGCGGTTTCTCTCGGAACTGCTGGATTAGGAGTCGACATTGCCGAGTGGTATTCTTCGGGTAAATCAGATTACCTTCTTCATCTTTCTTCGTGTGGATGTGGCACGGCAAATCCAACACATCATTTCCTTCTTTGTCCTTCACCTTCTTAGGGGGGCAGGGTCCCTTAGGTCTTCCCTTAAACTTTCCTTGATTCACTGCTGCGATCTCTCCAGGAGCTGCCGGCTCGGCTTTACACTTCTGCTTCTGACTGGAGTTACCTCCACCGGCGTCTTGGCCGACCGGTTTGCTCTTCCCGCTATGGAGTCGATCCTCTTCTTCTCCGTTAGCGACCGGGTGGCTATCTCCATCATCCGAGCCAGAGTCATATCTCCAGTCCAACCGAATTTCAAGACCAACTCCCTGTACTTGACGCCTTCCTTGAAGGCACATATAGCTTGATGCTCTGAAACATTCTCGACGGAGTGATGCAAAGTGGACCATCTCTGGATGAACTCTGTCAAAGTCTCATTCAGCTTCTGCACACAATGCTGCAGCTCGGGCAAACCTGCTGGTCGCTTGCACGTGCCCTCGAAAGTTTTCACGAACACTCGGGATAACTCTTCCAACTGTGAATACTGCCTGGAGTCAACTGAGTCAGCCACGCTCGGGCCGATCCTTCCAACATAAGAGGGAGATGCTTCATTGCTATCTCGTCGTTGCCACCCCCAATCTGCACAGCCACTCGGTAATCTTCAAGCCAAGTTTCTGGCTTGGATTCACCGGTGAACTTACTGACCCCGGACGCCAACCTGAAGTTGGGTGGAATCACTGCTGCTCTGATGGCTCTGCTAAAACACTCGGGACCAGAAACATGCACTCGACTGCCACTTGGATGGTCTATGCCTAGGTCTTCTCTGTGCGCCCTGTTTTGGTCGACCAGACCTTGAACAAGGATAGATCTCGCGTCAAAGTCTGGCTCCCTTGGGTCGGCTGAAGCTCTGCGCTCACCACTATGACGGCGCCTATCATCGTTCTGCCGAGGCACATACGACGCACTCCTCGGGGGAGGCATGGGTCCTCGACGATGATTGTCACGGTCGAGTGGATGATCATAATGCCTACGCCCTTCATGCCGTGGAGGTGATCTGGGGCTGTGAGCCGACTGAACCGTGTCTGCTGCAACGGATCTGCTGTGAATCCTGTTTCGCGACTGAGATTCCGCTGTATTCTGCTCTCCTGCCGCCCTGAGCAGGGCCCGGATTTGCATCAACCCTCTGCCAGCCTCTGATTGCGAAGGTTGGATAGACCCTGCTATGCGGGCTGCGGCTGTGAGATTCTGAATCTGAGTGCGGTATACCTTAGGTGGAGGCAGAAAGAGTTGTCGTCGACTGGATTCATGGATCCGCTCCTGAGCGCGCTCGTCGAGAGCCCGCTGGTGGTTATCCAGTCGAGTGCGCTCAGTCAGATTAGCTAGGCGCACCTCCTCCAAGGCCCAAGCCTCGGGGGTTTCTCCTACGATGGGCGTGTGGAGTGCATCCATGTTACGGAAACGAAGTTCTTCCCTCTGCTGAGAAGAGAGGGGCTCGGGTCGGTATTCGTCATGGGCGTGCGACGGATCGCCGCCTCCGTATCCGCTGCCCTCGCGGTGGAAACCAGGTGGGCTATGAGGCCCATCGACCATTAAGACTTCGACCGCATGATCACTGCTATCGCATTCGGATGCGGTCTCCGTGGAGCCAGTCGACAGATCGAACAGGCCGTGGAGAGTTTTGTTGGGCTCGATTGCGGTGACTTGATGGGTGGTCGATTGCTGAGCCACTGCGTGTTTCACCCACCGGTGAAGCCGCCATCGACCGAATCGCTTGCAGCGGCGGACAGCGCGGGGGGGGGGGGGAACGCCATTGGAGCCGACTGGTATTGAGTCGACGACTGCTGAAGAAGAATGCCACGAACGCACGCGCGCAAGTGCGTCACTCCTCGGACAGGGAGCGCCTCAGTGTCCAGGGGAGCTTGTTGGAGCCACGCGGAGTCATCAGCGACAAAAACGAGCGCGCCGAGACGGATCTCGCGGCCCTCAGCCAATCCGCCGCCGGAAACCATGATGATGGTGATCAGAAAAACTTGCAACTTCACCAATAAGTCGCTAAGACACCCGCCCCACGGTGGGCGCCAACTGTCGTGGTTCTAAGCCTGACAGTAGAAAGGGGATAGGTATGTAGAGGCAAGATCTTAGCTATGGCAAAGATGTACACACGGGATTTACGAGTTCAGGCCCTTCTCTGAGGAAGTAATAGCCCTACGTCTTGGTGCCCGGAGGCGGTCGATTGGATTATGTGTGTTGTATTACAGAGAGTGCGAACCCTTGTGCCACAGGAGGGGGGTGGCTTATATAGAGTGCGTCAGGACCCCAGCCTGCCTCCATTACAAGGGAACTAATGTACATAAAGTAAGGGGCGTTACTGGTAACGCCAGCATTAAGTACTCTTAATGCCCATGAAGACTAAGGGGTGAATATCTTGGCCATTATGCGTCCTACCGACTCTTGGTATCCGACTTAGTCGAGTGGTTCCCATATGGTCGAGTGAAGGTGGAGAATTTTGGGCGAGTGATTACATCGTCGAGTGGATTCTTGGTCTTCTCATCTTCTGGGGTAGTGACCTTGGGTAGGGTGTATAGGTCAGGCCTATGACCCTACCCCAGGTATGTATCCTCATCACTGGGTGGCACTCGCTTTTGGGACTTGGCGGATGCAGATTCGGAGGATGAAATGGAAGCCGGGTCGCCGGCGGCCAAGGCGGCGCCTGCTGGCCCCATGGTCGGTGACTTCATCGCCTTCCCGGCGGCAGTGGCGGGGAGCGATTTTATCTGGCCGTGGACACAGGTTCGCGTCGGGTGGCTCGGGCTCGTAGGCGACGATGTCACATATCTGGCAACTAGAGGTCCATGCACGTGGTGGTCCCATTGCGGTGGCTGCCTTGGGCATCCAGTCCCGGGTGGCGAAGGTTGTGGGGGCGCCGGTCGGTGGTGTGTTGCCCCTGCAGAGTGGTCCTGTCTCCCCTTCCTAGGTTGTTGTTGGTGGTGGCCATGCGGACGACGGCGACATCGGAGCCAGGGCAGTTGGCTCGGGCTGGCTTCGCTGTGGAGGTTGTGCTGGACCCTAGGGATGGGCCGACCAGGGGGTGGGGCCTATGGTCAGTGTGATGTGCCCTGTAGATGCGGGTGCCCCTGCGAGCCTTGGCCTGGTTTCTGGGCTTGGCGCTGGTTGGGCCGCAAAGCCTTGTAGATTCGGCTACCTACCTAGCCCAACCACTCGCTATATATGGCTGCAGCAGGGGTGCTGAAACCCTAGCTTAGGGTTTCCTGCCACTCTTCGATAGGGGTGGCTTCTAGCTCACACTAAGTGCACCCTCTCCATCTCTCCCCCCTCTACCTCAACAACTTGTCTCCTACGCCGAAGCGGTGGCGATGGGTGACCACGGGCCAACAAGCGGCCGATGGAGCCGTCGGACCTGGAGGCGGAGTAGCGGCGCGAGCGGGAGCTGCGGGAGATCTCTGGCCGCCAACAGGGACATGATGGTTGGGAGGCGCGCAACAACTTTCAAGACCAAGATGGGCACGAGGGGTGATAAGTCCATTTTGCATCATGCTTTTATATCAATATTTATTGCATTATGGGCTGTTATTACAGATTATGTCACAATACTTATGGCTATTCTCTCTTATTTTACAAGGTTTATCATGAAGAGGGGGAATGCCGGCAGCTGGCATTCTGGCTGCAAAAGGAGCAAATATTGGAAACCTATTCTGCACAGCTCCAAAAGTCCTGCAACTCCACGAAAGTTATTTTTGGATTTAATAAGAATTATTGGGCAAAGAAAGTACCGGAGGGGGCCTACACCCTGGCCAGGAGGGTGGGGGCCGCCCCCCTACTAGGCGCGCCCCTGTCTCCTGGGCCCCCTGGTGGCCCTCCGGTGCCCATCTTCTGTTATATGAAGTCTCTTGTCCTGGAAAAAATCATAAGCAAGCTTACGGGACGAAACTCCGCCGCCACGAGGTGGAACCTTGGCGGAACCAATCTAGGGCTCCGACGGAGCTATTTTGCCGGGGAAACTTCCCTCCGGGAGGGGGAAATCATCACCATCATCATCACCAACGATCCTCTTGTCGGGAGGGGTTCAATATACATCAACATCTTCACTAGCACCATCTCCTCCCCAAACCCTAGTTCATCTCTTGTATCCAATCTTGTATCCAAAACCACAAATTGGTACCCGTGGGTTGCCACTAGTGTAGATTACTCCTTGTAGTTGATGCTAGTTGGTTTATTCGGTGAAAGATCATATGTTCAGATCCTTAATGCATATTAATACCCCTCTGATTATGTACATGAATATGCTTTGTGAGTAGTTACGTTTGTTCCTGAGGACATGGGTGAACTCTTGCTATTAGTAGTCATGTGAATTTGGTATTCGTTCGATATTTTGATGAGATGTATGTTGTCTCTCCTCTAGTGGTGTTATGTGAACGTCGACTACATGACACTTCACCATTATTTGGGCCTAGAGGAAGGCATTGGGAAGTATAAGTAGATGATGGGTTGCTAGAGTGACAGAAGCTTAAACCCTAGTTTATGCGTTGCTTCATAAGGGGCTGATTTGGATCCATATGTTTCATGCTATGGTTATTTACCTTAATACTTCTTTTGTAGTTGCGGATGCTTGCAATAGGGGTTAATCATAAATGGGATGCTTGTCCAAGTAAGGGCAGTACCCAAGCACCGGTCCACCCACATATCAAACTATCAAAGTACCGAACGCGAATCATATGAGCGTGATGAAACTAGCTTGAAGATAATTCCCATGTGTCCTCGGGAGCGCTTTTCTCAGTATAAGAAATTGTCCAGGCTTGTCCTTTGCTACGAAAAGGATTGGGCCACCTTGCTGCATCTTATTTACTTTCATTACCTGTTACCCGTTACACATTATCTTATCACAAAACTATCTGTTACCTACAATTTCAGTGCTTGCAGAGAATACCTTACTGAAAACCGCTTGTCATTTCCTTCTGCTCCTCGTTGGGTTCGACACTCTTACTTATCGAAAGTACTATGATAGATCTCCTATACTTGTGGGTCATCAAGACTCTTTTCTGGCGCCGTTGCCGGGGAGTGAAGCGCCTTTGGTGAGTGGAACTTGGTAAGGAAACATTTATAGTGTGCTAAAATTTTCTATCACTTGTTACTATGGAAACTAATCCTTCGAGGGGCTTGTTCAGGGTATCTTCTCCCCGACCAGAAGAGCAAAGATTTTCTCCTCAACCTACTGAAACTACTGAAAATGTTTACTTTGAAATTCCTTCGGGTATGATAGAGAAACTGCTAGCTAATCCCTTTGCAGGAGATGGAACATTGCATCCCGATTTACACCTTATCTTTGTGGATGAAGTTTGTGGCTTATTTAAGCTTGCAGGTATTCCCAATGATGTTGTTAAGAGGAAGGTTTTCCCTTTATCTTTGAAGGGAGACGCATTGACATGGTATTGTCTATGTGATGATACGGGATGTTGGAATTATAAACGATTGAAGTTGGAATTTCACCAGAAGTTCTATCCTATGCATCTTGTTCACCGTGATCATAATTACATATATAATTTTTGGCCTCGCGAAGTAGAAAGCATCTCTCAAGCTTGGGGGAGGCTTAAGTCAATGTTATATTCATGCCCCAATCATGAGCTCTCAAGAGAAATGATTATTCAAAAAATTTATGCTCGGCTTTCTCTCAATGATCGCACCATGCTCCATACTTATTGTGCTAGTTCTTATATGCTGAAGACTACTGAATTCAAGTGGGACTTATTGGAAAGAATTAAACGCAACTCTGAAGATTGGGGTTTCGACGATGGTAAGGAGTCAGGTATAACACCTAAGTTTGATTGTGTTAAATCTTTTATGGATACCGGTGCTTTTTGTGGATTTAGCGCTAAATATGGACTTGACTCTGAGATAGTAGCTTCTTTCTGTGAATCTTTTGCTACTCACGTTGATCTCCCTAAGGAGAAGTGGTTTAAATATAATCCTCCCATTGAAGTAAAAGTAGTTGCACCTATTACAGTTGAAGAAAAGACTATCACTTATAATGATCCTATTGTTCCTACTACTTATGTTGAGAAACCACCTTTTCCTGTTAGAATGAAGGATCATGCTAAAGCTTCAACTGTTGTTCGTAAGAGTAATAATAGAACATATACACCTCCTGAGAAAATTAAAGTTGAACCTAGTATTGCTATGGTTAAAGATCTCTTGGATGATAATATAGATGGGCATGTTATTTACTTCTGTGATGAAGCTGCTAATATTGCTAGACCAGATGCTAAGATACATTGACCTGTTGTAGGCATGCCTGTTATTTCTATTAAAATAGGAGATCATTGTTATCATGGCTTATGTGATATGGGTGCTAGTGCTAGTGGAATACCTTTTTCCTTATATGAAGAAATTATGCATGATATTGCACCCGCTGAGTTAGAAGATATTGATGTTACAATTAAGCTTGCTAATAGAGATATTATTTCACCATTTGGGATTGTTAGAGATGTTGAAGTCTTGTGTGGGAAAGTTAAATATCCTGCTGATTTTCTTGTTCTTGGTTCCCCACAAGATGACTTTTGTCCCATTATATTTGGTAGACCCTTCTTGAACATTGTTAATGCTAGGATTGATTGTGAAAAGGATATTGTTACAATTGGCTTGGGTGATATGCCTCATGAGTTTAATTTTGCTAAGTTTTGTAGACAACCCCATGATAAAGAATTACCTAGTAAAGATTAAATAATTGGTCTTGCTTCTATTGCCGTACCTCCTATTGGTCCGTTAGAACAATATTTGGTAGACCATGAAAATGATATGTTTATAAATGAAAGAAGGGAAATAGATGAAGTATTCCTTCAATAGGGACCTATTTTGAAACACAATTTGCCTGTTGAAATCCTAGGAGATCCTCCTCCACCCAAGGGTGATCCCGTGTTTGAGCTCAAACCTTTACCTGATAATCTTAAATATGCTTATCTTGATGAAAAGAAGATATATCCTATTATTATTAGTGCTAACCTTTCAGAGCAGAAAGAGGAAAGATTATTGAAAACTCTGAACACTACTGGAATCAGTTACTTTGCCATCTGCCAGCTCTTTGCCGTCCGCTAGCGGACGGCAAAGAAGCTCTTTGCCATCAGCTACCGAAAAGCAGACGGCAAAGAATCGGCGGAAGGCAATGAAGCTCTTTGCCATGGCCATTTCTTTGCCGTCCGCCAGCTGACGGCAAAGAATCTTTGCCGTCCGCTGGCTGATGGCAAAGAGAGAGGTGGCCCCCACACCCCCGCCCATTTAAAAAAAACTTAACGCCCCACCTCTTTGCCCCTGTTTCTGGTGCGGCAATTGGGAAAAGAGGACGGAGGATGAAATGGGAAAACACCTGCAGAAGAATGGTTTTACGCCCGATTATATGGTGTGGACATTTCATGGTGAGTCTGCCCAACGTGACCGAGCTGAGGTGGATCGTCGTCGCACCGACGAGCATGGTACCGGGATGGAAAACATGGTGCAAGACTTTGATGATTCTCGGGATTCAGACGCGGAGATGGAGGAATCTGCAAAGGCCTTCAATGAAATGTTGGAGTCTTCAAAACGTCCGCTCCACGAGCACACTGAGCTTTGTCAGTTGGATGCCATCTCACAAGTAATGGCTCTGAAGGCTTAGTTCAACTTGGAAAGAGAATGCTACGACGCAATTATGACAGTATTTGGACGCTTTCTACCCAAAGGCCATGTAATGCCTGCAAACCTGTACCAGTCGGACAAAATCCTCCGTGCACTGAAGAAGCCCTATGAGAAGATACATGCCTGTGAGAAAGGATGTGCCTTATTTTGGCTTGACTATGCGGACTTGAACTATTGTCCCATTTGCAAGTCTTCCAGGTATATTGTGGTAGACAACGGTATGGGTGAGAAGACACAGACCAAAATCCCCGTTAGTGTTCTTCGGTATATGCCAATCATACCAAGACTTCAATGTCTTTTCATGGTCGAAGAGACGGCCAGACAGATGAAATGGCACAAAACAGGCAAAAGAACCGAACTAGATGCAGATGGGAATCTGATGATGGTACACACATCAGATGGTGTTGCATGGAAAAAGTATGATGAATTACATGCTGACAAAGCGGCAAATCCGAGGCATCCTCGAGTCGGCATCAGCACTGATGGGTTCAGTGTGTTTGGTATGATGGCATCACAATACAGTTGTTGGCCCGTATTTGTCTTTCCACTCAATCTCCCCCCCGGACAGATTATGCAAAGAAAGAACATTTTCCTGACGTTGATAATTCCAGGGCCCAACTATCCGTGGGAAAATATGAATGTGTACCTACATCCGCTTAAGGACGAATTGCAAGAAGCCTGGGATAATGGGTTCAAGACATACGACGCCTATAGCAAACAAAACTTCATAATGCGTGTCTGGTACATGTACTCGACGCATGACTTGCCGGCGTATGCGCTATTCGTTGGCTGGTGTGTGCATGCAAGGTTCCCGTTCCCCACATGAAAGGGAGCTCTTGAGTTTCGTTGGCTTCAGGCCGCTCGCAAGTTTTCTTGCTTCGACATGCATAGACAGTTCCTGGATCCTCGCCATAAGTTCAGGAAAGACAAGAAGAACTTCATCAGAGGTAGATTTGTAAAAAACTCTGCACCACCTGCGTTCACAGGCCAACAGACCCTGGATCAGTTAAACGCTCTCGAGCCAGATCCAGAGCATCCAGGGTACTTCAAGGGGTATAATTCTGAGCACGCCTGGACTCACAAAACATGCTTATGAGATCTGCCTTACTTCAAAGACCTCCTTTGCCCACACAACATCGACGTGATGCACACTGAGAAGAATATCGCTGAGGCACTTTTGGGTACATTGTTCGGCATAGATGGGAATTCAAAGGATAATACTAAGGCTAGAGTCGATCTGGAGGCGCTATGTGATAGGCCGTTACAAAACATGAAAAAACCAAAAGGAAAGCAGAACTGGACGAAGCCAAAGGCATGGTTCAATCTTGGAAGGCCAGCTATGAGGGAAATTATCTTGTGGGTGAAAATGCAGTTGATGTTCCCCGATGGGTATGCAACGAATCTAAAGAGGGGAGCAAGTCTTGATAAATTGAAGATATTTGGTCTCAAGAGTCATGATTGGCACATATGGATTGAGCGGGTAATGCCGGTGATGTTGCGTGGCTTCATCCCTGAGGATGAATGGCTAGTACTGGCAGAACTCAGCTATTTCTTCCGTGTTCTTTGTGCGAAAGAACTATTGCCTCGCGTGCTAGAAGAAATGGAAGAGTTGGCGCCGGAGTTGATCTGCAAGTTAGAGAAGATCTTTCCACTGGGCTTCTTTAATCCAATGCAGCATTTGATTTTGCATCTCCCGACCGAGGCAAGATTGGGGGGGCCCGTGCAAAATCGTTGGTGCTACCCAACTGAGAGGATGCAGAAGACGCTTCGAGAAAAATGTAAAAATAAACGTAGAATTGAAGCATCGATGGCTGAGGCGTTCATCACTGAGGAGGCGGCAAACTTCATGACAGCACACTATGAAACCAAAAATCGTCATTTGCATAATCCAAAGCCTCGGTACAATGATGACGAGCCTAAAAGGGTGGATCCAACCTCAGCCTATTCAAAGGGAATCTATGAACCCTATGAGCCCATCATTGATTATAGTGATGATGATGATTATGCATTTATTGATGATACTGATCGAGATTATTAGTAGTGTCAGGTATTCAATTTTTTTATGTTGTACTTGATGATGATACACTTAAGTGATATACATATTATTATTCATGTCGGTATTTTTTTATGTTGTACTAATTTCGTTTACTCTTTGTCATGGCAGGTGTTGAAAGATGGAAGGGGAGCCGACTGAGGCCAAGGACAAACGTGCCAAAATTGAAGGTGTGCCACACCATCAAGGTAGCTCCAGCTTATATCAGTACGAGCGGAACTGGGTATGTGGTTTGCTTCATGATTAATGCAATTCATTCATCATGCTAGCTTGAGCCCTTTAATTACTAATTTACTTTGTTTCTCTCTTTCAGGCATGCTACAATAAGACGGATAAGGTGCCAGAGGGGTACGACCTGTATGCCATGGCCCACAGTGCCTCTTACAAGCAAGTCAAGGGGAAGGCGAGGAAAGGGGAGGCGTTTAACCCGAGCCAGATTCCCATTGATCCAGAGCAGGCGATGATATCTGGTGGCGGGAGGTCCCGTGGCTCCATAGCCATTGATCTAGAGATTGCTCCTGAGACCATGGTGAGTTTAATTTGAATGGACGTTACTTTCTAGTCTTAACATTTGAGTGTCATCATGCTAATGAAACATTGGAAATGATCTTTGGTGCAGCGTAACTCCACACAAGCATCACACGATCCTTCTCCAACTACTGGCACGAGCCAGCCCGCTCCTACACCTCCATGATCAAGGTAAGTTTCTCTAGTTATTTGCTTAACAAATGCATAAAGACCTAGACTTAGCTTTATTTCCTCCAATATGCTTACCTTAATGACCTAGAGTTAGCTTCTTTTCCTCCAAAATGACTTAATAAGCTTACTGACCTCCAAAACCAGCCATTTTACCTAAGTTAGCTCTGAAACGATCTATACTTAGCTTTGTTTCCTCCAAAATGACCTAAGTTAGTTATAATATGCTTAGTTAACTAGGTTTGCTCAATAATGACATGTACTTAGCTTACTTATGTAAAAAACGACATAATTAGCTTAGTTAGCTCATAAACGATCCATTTTACCTACGTTAGCTCTAAAATGATGCATTTTACCTAAGTTAGCTCATAAACGATCCATTTCACCTAAGTTACCTCACAAACGATGGCGTGCTTCTTCTTCTAGTCTTCTTCTTCTAGTCACCTTTTCCTAACTTTCTTATTTGCCATTTTGCAGATTTCATTCACTTCTCGGAAGCTAGCTTGCTATGATGGAGTGCTTGTTTTTTATTTCATTCTCTTCTAGTATTCTTCTAGCTTGCTACGATGGAACTTGCTATCTTGATGAAACTTTGCATTGTAATATGTATGTGCAACTTCCTAATGGTTGCAACTTATGTGTATGTGCAACTTGCTATGTATGAATGGATGGAACTATATATGTATGTACGATGAAACTTATGTGCTGTTAAATAGCCCTGTGAAATATACCTATATATGTCATATATATTTGCTGTGAAAATTGTTGCATTTACAAAAAAACAGAAAAAAGAGCCAATATGCAGGCTCTTTGCCGTCCGCCACCGACGGCAATGGGCACTTTGCCAACAGCCGTGGACGGCAAATAAGGCACGTGGCAGCCAACTGTGCTTCCTGGGAGCTGACCCATTTAGTTAGTTTGCCTACAGTGGCAGACGTCAAAGGCAGGACGAATTTTGCCGTCAGCGGCGGATGGCAAAGTCCTGCCGTTAGCCACCTAACGGACTAACAGCGAAATTTTTGCCATCTGTGTTCTTTGCCGTCCGTTGCTGATGGCAAAGGCCCCTTTGCCGTCAGCCACCAAAAGTAGATGGCAACATAGCTCTTTACCGGACCTTTCTTTGCCGTGCACTTTTGCCGTCCGTGGCGGACGGCAAAGACCTTTGCTGTCCGCCATTCGTGCCTTTGTCGTCCGCCGTGGAGGACGAAAAAGTAGCTGATTCCTATAGTGGAAGAAGCACCATGCTGCTATTGGACATACTCTGGATGATCTTAAGGGCATTAGTCCCACTCTATGTCAACACAAAATTAAAGTGGAGAAAGATGCCAAACCAGTTAGAGATCCACAACGACGATTAAATCCTAAGATGAAAGAAGTGGTAAGAAAGGAGATACTAAAGCTCCTTGAGGCAGGTATAATTTATCCCGTTGCTGATAGTCAATGGGTAAGCCCTCTCCATTGTGTCCCTAAAAAAGGAGGTATTACTGTTGTTTCTAATGATAAAGATGAATTTATTCCGCAAAGAATTATTACAGGTTATAGGATGGTAATTGATTTCCATAAATTAAATAAAGCTACTAAGAAAGATCATTACCCTTTACCTTTTATTGATCAAATGCTAGAAAGACTATCCAAACATACACATTTCTGCTTTCTAGATGGTTATTCTGGTTTCTCTCAAATACCTGTGTTAGCGGAAGATCAATCAAAAACTACTTTTACTTGCCCTTTCGGTACTTTTGCTTATAGACATATGCCTTTTGGTTTATGTAATGCACCTTCTACCGTTCAAAGATGCATGATGGCTATATTCTCTGACTTTTGTGAAAAGATTTGTGAGGTATTCATGGATGACTTCTTAGTCTATGGATCCTCTTTTGATGATTGCTTGAGCAATCTTGATCGAGTTTTGCAGAAATGTGAAGACACTAGTCTCGTCCTGAATTGGGAAAAGTGTCACTTTATGGTTAATGAAGGCATTGTCTTGGGGCATAAAATTTCTGAAAGAGGTATTGAAGTTGACAAAGCTAAAGTTGATGCTATTGAAAAGATGCCATGTCCCAAGGACATTAAAGGTATAAGAAGTTTCCTTGGTCATGCCGGTTTTTATAGGAGGTTCATTAAGGACTTTTCTAAAATCTCTAGGCCTCTGACTAATTTATAACAAAAATATATTCCTTTTGTCTTTGATGATGATTGTGTAGAAGCATTTGTAGTACTTAAGAAAGCTTTGATCACTGCACCTATTGTTCAGCCACCTGATTGGAATTTACAGATTGAAATTATGTGTGATGCTAGTGATTATGCTGTAGGTGCTATTCTAGGGCAGAGAGTTGATAAGAAATTAAATATTATTCAATATGCTAGTAAGACTATTGATACTACCCAGAGAAATTATGCTACTACTGAAAAAGAATTCTTGGCAGTTGTATTTGCTTGTGATAAGTTCAGACCTTACATTGTGGATTCTAAAGTTACTATTCACACTGATCATGCTGCTATTAAATATCTTATGGAAAAGAAAGATGATAAACCTAGACTTGTTAGATGGGTTCTCTTGCTTCAAGAATTTGATTTGCATATTATTGATAGAAAGGGAGCGGAGAACCCCGTTGCAGATAACTTGTCTAGGCTAGAGAATGTTCTTGATGACCCACTACCTATTGATGATAGCTTTCGTGACGAACAATTAGTGGTCATTAATGCTTCTCGTACTGCTCCATGGTTTGCTGATTTTGCTAATTACATTGTTGCTAAATTTATACCACCTAGTTTCACATACCAGCAAAAGAAAAAGTTCTTTTATGATTTAAGACATCACTTCTGGGATGACCCACACCTTTATAAAGAAGGAGTAGATGGTGTTATTAGAAGTTGTGTACCTGAGCATGAACAGGAAGAGATCTTACGCAAGTGTCACTCCAAACCATATGGAGGACACCACGCTGGAGACAGAACTACACATAATGTATTGCAATCCGGTTTTTATTGGCCTACTCCCTTCAAAGATGGTCGTAAGTTTGTCTTGTCTTGTGATGAATGTAAAAGAATTGTTAATATTAGTAGACATCAAGAAATACCTATGAATTATTCTCTTGTTATTGAACCATTTGATGTTTGGGGCTTTGATTATATGGGACCTTTTCCTGCCTCTAATGGGTATACACATATTTTAGTTGTTGTTGATTACATTACTAAGTGGGTAGAAGCTATTCCAACTAGTAGTGCTGATCATAACACCTCTATTAAGATGCTTAAAGAAGTTATTTTTCTGAGGTTTGGAGTCCCTAGATATCTCATGAGTGATGGTGGTTCACATTTTATTCATGGTGCTTTCCGTAAAATGCTTGCTAAGTATGATGTTAATCATAGAATTGCATCTCCTTATCACCCACAGTCTAGTGGTCAAGTAGAGTTGAGCAATAGAGAGCTCAAATTAATTTTGCAAAAGACTATTAATAGTTCCAAAAAGAATTGGTCCAAGAAACTTGATGATGCATTATGGGCGTATAGAACTGCATATAAAAATCCTATGGGTATGTCTCCGTATAAGATGGTTTATGGAAAAGCATGTCACTTACCTGTTGAATTTGAACATAAAGCATACTGGGCTATTAAAGAGCTCAACTATGACTTTAAACTTACCGGTGAGAAGAGGTTATTTGATATTAGCTCACTTGATGAATGGAGAACCCAAGCCTATGAGAATGCCAAGTTGTTTAAAGAAAAAGTTAAAAGATGGCATGACAAAATAATACAAAAGCGTGAGTTCAACGTAGGTGATTATGTGTTGCTATTCAACTCTCATTTAAGATTTTTTGCAGGAAAGCTTCTCTCTAAATGGGAAGGTCGTTACGTTATCGAGGAGGTCTATTGTTCCGGTGCCATAAAAATTAACAACTTCGAAGGCACATGTCCGAGGGTGGTGAACGGTCAAAGAATCAAACATTATATCTCAGGTAACCCTATTAATGTTGAAACTAACATTATTGAAATCATAACCCCGGAGGAATACATAAGGGACACTTTCCAGAATGTTTCATACTCCGAAAAGGAATAGGTATGTGGAACGGTAAGTAAACCGACTCCAAAACTATTCTAATGACAATTTTTCTCTGTTTTAGAATATTTAAGAATTTTGGAAAGGAAGAACTAATTCGGTAAGGACACGAGGCCTCCACGAGGGTGGAGGGCGCCCCCCCCTACTGCCTTCCCCTACTGGGCGCCCCCTGTCTCATGGACACCTCGTGTGCCTCTCGGACTCCGTTTTCTTGCACATTATGTATTTTGGTCAATAAAAATTCATTATATAATCTCCCAAAATGTGGGGACCGATTCTCTGGGGATTAATTTCCAGAAAATGGCCCTTGTGCTCACCAGCCCCAGGATTTACTGTTAGCTGATGAGGCACCAACTTGATACAGAAATTCCAATCAAAATATAAAATATGTAGTAGAAGACCATTCTGGCCTGTGAGTACAACAAATGGTTTCTAGTGGTTGATGGCGGAAGCGGTTTGTGGATCACCAGTGTCTATGGAACTCCATTTCCCACAGGAACAGCTGACCAGGTTAACTCCTATCTTCGCGAGGCTGCTATCACCGTTGCTTAGGTTCCTGGGCTGTTGCCACGGTCGCTCCTTTCCGAGCAAGAAAATCTGGCCAAGACAATAGCCAGGGACAAGCCAATGAGTACTTTGAATGTACTCGCAAACATTATGAACACAGGTATAATATAACAATGATGTGCTGAAAATATTTTATGCTCGTGACGTCAGTCACAAAAGATAAATAAAACTCTGATGCGTGCAAGCATGTTATTTATGAATATGCAACACCATAGTAGTATTAAAAAATACGAAATAAATAACAAGCATGCCGCAGTCAGGCGTCTTAGGGACACCACATAAAGGGCTTTAAAAGAAATGCCACAGTCGGGCGTCTTAGCGACACCGCATAAAAGGCTTTAAAAGAAATGCCGCAGTCGGGCGTCTTAGCGACACCACATAAAGGGCTTAAAAAGAAATGCCACAGTCGGGCGTCTTAGCGACACCACATAAAGGGCTTTAAAAGAAATGCCGCAGTCGGGCATCTTAGCGACACCACATAAAGGGCTTTAAAAGAAATGCCACAGTCGTGCGTCTTAGCGACACCACATTAAGGGCTTTAAACGAAATGCCGCAGTCGGGCGTCTTAGCGACACCACATAAAGGGCTTTAAAAGAAATTCCACAGTCGGGCGTCTTAGCGACAGCACATAAAGGGCTTTAAAAGAAATGCCACAGTCGGGCGTCTTAGCGACACCACATAAAGGGCTTTAAAAGAAATGCCACAGTCGGGCGTCTTAGCGACACCGCATAAAGGGCTTTAAAAGAAACAATCATAGCGAATATCCCGGAGGTAGAACCATCCCAGGGATATTTGATAATACCAATAATATCACGGGTTAGTCCACAACAAAAATAATAATAATAATTATCCCAAGTCACAAGTCATGATTCTAGCTCTGGTTTAACATTTTCACCTCCGAAGACCGACACTAAGACCGACACTTGACCCATCCCAGACTGTAATCCTTAACCATGGACACGGCTATTCGAATAGGTTTAATCTCTGCAGAGGGTGTACTCCTTACCCACGAGTGACGGATTCCTTTAGTCCATCAAGACTAGTTCCGTCCACGGCCTTTTAGTTGGAAACACACCTAACTTTCACACACCAGCTTAACTCACATGTGTCTGGAATCACCCACGACACCTGTCAAGCAAAACTCTAAGTGGGGAGGCTACAACCTCGACGTAACATGGGATCACAAAATTTATACCGCGCGCAAACTGGGGAGCTACCCCCTTCGGCTACAACCGAAACACCCATGCCCCCGGACCCGGTGGCATGACTACCAGATGCCTCCGGTATCTTCCACCATGGCCTCTCTGTACGGTGTGTGCTAGGAAAGGGGTTGACAACTTACTGAACCGTACCCTACTTGTTGTAGAGACGAGTGGTAGTACGAAGCAAGTATGGGGGTTACTGGCACAAGACTCGATCTACGGTCGACTCAGGAGGTTGTAATATTCTCTCCAAGATTAGCATAACAATGCATATACTTTAACCAACAGATAGAAACACCACGTGACATACCCCCTCATGCCATACCGGACCCGACCGTCTCGACGGAGGACTAGGAACAAGACCGTGTCTACCCAAGACAGAGGCCTTCTCGGCTTTCCTCCCGGTATGCATGAAAGGCATATGACGGTGATTTCCATCACAACCCTATCAACTCCATTTGCATGAAATTCATTAACATGCACTCATGAAATTCATTAAAATGACGTATGCTCGTGTCGGGGTGTTGTTGTCACCGAGTCAAACAACAAACACAAAAATTACACCAGGGTTCAGAATGCTTGCCTTCAGGTCATGGGAAGGCAGGGTGCATTCCAAAACATCTTGAAATCTTTCTCCTCTCTTCAAAATCCTATTTTTGAAAATATATATGAATTAACACACAAAATAAAAACAGCACAAAAAGTTGTTTTGAAATTTTTTCAAATAAATCTTAAAATAAACTAGACACTATTTGAGAGAGGTAGGAAAAAGAATTAATTTATTTGGAGTTGTAATTAAAAAGATATAGCCGGTCAAAGTTTGGTCAAAATCTGCTATTTAAAATAAAACAGAAAAGAAAAACGTTTCGAATATGTACATGTCGAAGGCGTATTTAGGAAACGTGCTTCCACTTAACCCACGTGGACTGGGGCGAGGTCACTGACAATGGGTCCAGGGGGCCCACTGGTCAGGTTTGACCAGTCCATCCCTCCCTCCTCTTCTTTTGCCCGAACGGAGGCGAGGCGACGGCGATCAACACCGGCGAACGGCGGCTCCTCGTGGGCTCCAGATGGTCGGGATGGATCCGCAAGACTGGGGCGGTCCTCACTGTGGTCGTAGGGTCGGCGGGGGTGGAGGGAGTTGCCGACGGTGAGCTTCGCGGCGGAGGAGGCCTCGGGAGTTAAGTGCTTTTGGGGCTGCGGTGGTTCCCGATCAAAATCGAGCAGGGGAAAAGGTTCACGGGAGGAAGGGAGAGCTTCTGGTGGACAGAGTGGAGAGGGGGAGGTCCTAGTGGTGCCGGAATGGACGGGGCGGTGGCGTTTCCAGGAGTTGCCGGAGACGGGGAAGAAAACCTCCCCGGGTCGATTGCGAGCTAGGGAAGCGCCATAGAGGTGGCCTGAGGTTGCCTGTGTGCGGGAACGGGCTCGGGGCTTCCTTAAATACGCGAGTCGAGGCGGTTCAGTGGCGGCCGCGGATAAGGTCGCCGGCGACTGTCTTTCTGTAGCTTGGGTGACGTGGCGGCGACGAGCGCTAGGGGACACGCTTGCGGATGAGCTCGCACTGCTCTAGGAGGCAGGTGGCAAGCGCTGGCGGCTTGGGTAGCGCCGACACGGCCGGGGCCTGCATGCGGCCGTCAGCTAGCCGCCACGGCCGTCCTAACGGTGGCGCTGTGGGGTGCCAGGGTGGTCGGGGTGGCATGGCGGTGCAAGGGGACACGGCGTGCTGGCTGCGGTCGGTCACGGATCGGATTGAGTGCGGGGCGGGACGCCGCGGCTCGGGCGCACGTGCGTGCCAAACGCACGCTCTGGGCGCGCCCAGAGCACGCCCGGGACGTGCTCGACGAAATGCCAGGGCAGCCTAGAGGTCGCGGTTGAGGCTGGCAAGAAACATGGCTAGTCTAGGGTTAGCAAGGGAATCAAGGGACATGGTGGATAGGTCAGGGGCTCAAGTTCACAATGTAAACTTGAAATCATGCCAAATCTGGCTATGCACTCAGGGTGTTTGACAAAATGCCAAGGGCACCTAGGCAGTTCTTGGAGTGGCCAAATCTCCCAGAGTGGGGTCTCTATAGATGTATGAGAGGGTGGTGAAGTTAGCTTGCCAAAAGGAGAAACTTGCTAGTGCAAGTTTTGCAAAACTACAATTCTGGACAGGGAGTAAATGGCATCATTACATGGACCGAAAGTGTTCCAAAAAGTGCATGCTTCTAGACTTAGGGGTTTTGCAGGGTTGACTACAAGCATGTGGAAGCACAAGGTCACTTGAGCAATAATGAATGGGGTTGCAGTAGAAAACACAAGTCTGGTCCAGAATGAAAAAGAGGTTGATACACTTAATTTCTCCAAAGAACAACACTAGGTTTTTGCATAGAGTTGGATGGCATGTTACCACTGACATCCCATAATTTTGGTGGAGGCTCTAGGGAAATATTTAAATGGGTTGTAGTGCAAAATTGTCCACTGGACCAGAGAAGAAAAACATGTGTAGCACTCAAAATATGCAATGAAATAATTATATAATTGCACAAAAGTGATTTAAAGACATCACATGACATCTCCAAATTTTGGTTGGATTTTTAGCTAAATTTATCAACTGGTTGTAGTTCAAAAAGAGCTCCAAAACTTAAAGAAAGTCATTTTAATGAATAAAGCTCAGGGTGAAATAATTTAATAAATAAATCTACTGATTAAGAAAATGATATATAGAGAGCATAGAAGTCCAATACATATTGGTAAAGTTTCCACTTGGGAAAAACTCCTAAAAATATTAAAGGAAGATACTGAAATCAACAGATATAACTCAGACTGCAAAAGTTTTAAACTCCTGGCAAAATTTTTAATATTTAAAACTTGGTTAAATTTTTGGGGTGTTACACAAAAGTTTTGACCACCGTGTCATGCAAAAATCTTCTATTTTCGTTTCGAGCTGTTTCTGTCACAGATTTGAGCAACATGTCATCTCAGGATTCAGAGAGAAAAAGCTATGTGGCTGATTACCTTGCAGACCCTAAAGTCTATGGGGACTTGGACCATTGTGGCTGGACCACTGAGGAAGAAGAAGACTATGAGTCTAAGGGAAAGGAGGAGACAAGCTCAGACGAAGACGAAGTCCCATTACCTCAACCAGGGGATATGCATGTGGAGTTTAAAAAGTCAAGACTTCCTGATAGAGCAAAGAAGCCCAAGATCGAGTTTATCCCTTTTCATCTCTTGCAGGAAAACAAACAGGAATTGTGCAAAAGAATATTAAGCCTCGAGCGGGAGATCGATGACCTAAGGGAGCAAAATTCCGTCCTCAAGCGCAAGCTGAGAAACAAGCCTACATCATCGACAACACCGCCTTCACCACCTCCGAGGACATAATCACATGGGTATGGGCACTACTCTTGGCAACTGCCAAGCTTGGGGGAGGTGCCCCGGTATCGTATCATCATCACACTCCTATCTTTACCGTTTTACTTAGGTCAATCCTTTTAGTAATATCTTGATCTAGTAGATTGAAGTTTTGGTATGAATTAGTTTTGAGTTTTTCTTCGTGATCCCCTTATGTAATCAAGTCCATGAGCTATCTATAATAAAGATTAGTGTTGAGTCAAGGGCTTTGCTATCTGGCTATGGTCTGGAGAAAATAGAAAGAATAAAAAGAAGAAAAGAGTTCATATTGATCTTCTGGATAGTAATGACTTCACATATAAAAAGTATGAGGCTTAAAAGTTGTTGATAGTTGACAAACGTAGTTTCGGTCATCATTGCAATTAATAGGAAGTAATAAGGAAAGAGAGGTTTTCACATATAAATATACTATCTTGGACATCTTTTATAATTGTGGGCACTCATTAAAGTATGACATGCTAAAGAGTTGATGTTGGACAAGGAAGACACCGTAATGGTTTATGTTTTCTCACATCTCAGTTAAAGTATATTGTCATGGATCTTCCTAACATGTTGAGCTTACCTTTCCCTCTCATGCTAGCCAAAAATTCCTAGCACCAAGTAGAGATACTACTTGTGCTTCCAAATATCCTTAAACCCAGTTTTGCCTTGAGAGTCCACCATATCTACCTATGGATTGAGTAAGATCCTTCAAGTAAGTTGTCATCGGTGCAGACAATAAAAATTGCTCTCTAAATATGCATGACTTATTAGTGCAGAGAAAATAAGCTTTATACGATCTTGTTATGGAAGCAATAAAAGCGATGGACTGCATAATAAAGGTCCATATACAAGTGACAATATAAAGTGACGTTCTTTCGCATTAAGATTTTGTGTATCCAACCCTAAAAGCGCATGACAACCTTTGCTTCCCTCTGCGAAGGGCCTATCTTCTACTTTATGTCTTTTACTTTATGCAAGAGTCAAGGTGATCTTCACCTTTCCCTTTTTCATTTTATCCTTTTGGCAAACACCTCATGTTGGAAAGATCCTCATACATATATCCAATTGGATGTTCGTTAGCATGAACTATTATTGTTGACATCACCTGAAGGTGAATACGTTTTTTTTACTATAAACAGTAGGGTAAAACCCCACTGCAATTTTTATATTAATGAACAAGTAAACAAGTAGTCTTGTAGGCTTGAGGTAAGCCCACAGAAAAACAAAGAACAAAAATAAAAGACTAAAGTCTAATAAAGGAAAAAAAGAAAAAGAAAAAAAAGGAAAAAGCTATGAGTAAGCAAAAGAAGAAAATTACAGCAAGTCTTGCAGCCATTGGTTGAAATGATTCAAATGTTTCCTCTTCATTCTGAACCTTAAAAGTTTTAGCTCCTCCAGGAAAATGAACCTCCAACCTTGAAAAGATGGTGTAATGTTTTTGAATATTTTGTTATTTCTGCTTATCCATATGGCCCATGCTCCTAGAATGATGATCTCCATGTAAAAAGGGTATTGCAGTTTGTCCTTTAGATCCTGGAATGCTTCCAGAACTGACAGATTTTGTGTTCTACTTGGACAAATGTAGTCCCAGCATTGTTGTACAAATGGGCATCCCCAGAAAAGGTGATGAAGTGTTTCTTCCTGTTGACAATCATTCACTGCACAGTTGTATGCTTCCAGCACAAAATTCTTCCTTCTAAGCAAGTTTCTAGTGTTAACTCTGTCATGGAGTAGTTGCCAGAAGAAAACTTTATGTTTTGGCTAACATGAGCTTTGCCAGATCCAACTGAAATGGGGAGGTGTTTGCTTGTGACCTATTAATACCTTATATGCTTTGATGGAAGAGTATGTTTCCTTACCCCAGATATAACTCCAAGTATCTAGAGATTCCAGAAATTCAGATTGTCTCATAGAGATGCAAATGTCCTCCATTTCAATGAACTCCTCATATGCCTCTGTTGTCAATGGTAAAAAGAAGAGGTCCTGAAGGTACTCTGTCTGCAATACCTGTTGTATGTTCATCTGTGGGTTTCTTACAAAAGAGTACAGGTGGTGGAATTTGTGTTTGAGTACAGCCTGGTGCCAAAGATCATCCCAAAAATAAGCACTGATCCCATCTCCCACATTGCATCTAGCAATAGCTTTGTAGTGATCCAGAAGTGCCATGTTTGATTTCCACCAAAAGGAACCTACCATGTTGTCTCCTGGTAACTGTCCATCATTGTAGTATGTTTCCCATATCAAGTTGACCCATGGTATGTCATGCCTGTTGAAAAATTTATGCAAGTTCTTCATTAGCAGTGTTTTGTTGTGAGTATATATATCCAATACTCCTAGGCCTCCCTGATCTTTTGGTCTGCACACAGTAGTCCAAGCAACTAGAGCAGGCCTGCGGTCCTCCATATTTGGGCCTCTCCAAAGACAGTGCCTTAGGTATTTTACAATCTGCTTTTTTATAGTGATTGGTATGTCCAGACATGTCATGTAGAACACCACCAAAGAAGTTAGCACTGACTTAACCAGCATCAATTTTCCAGCCTGTGTCATGAAGATGGATATTCCTGCCAGCCTTTTTGCAATCCTGTTGACTACAGGCAAACATTGTTCCACAGTGGGCTTGTAGATTCCTAATGGAAGTCCTAGGTAATTGAAAGGGAAGTGTCCTCTTGCACATTGCAGTGTGTTCGTGAATAGATCAACCCTATCTTCATTAATGTTTAGAGGAACCAGAAAAGACTTCCCATAATTGACTTTGAGTCCTGTAGCTGAGGTAAAAGTGTTCAGTAAAGCTTTCAGACAGAACAGTTTCCTAGTATCTGCCTGCATAATCAGCAGAGTGTCATCTGCACATTGCACAATTGGGAAGTGTGGGCAGGAGTTCACTTGCAGTGGTGTAGATAGTAAGTTTAACCTCATTGCTCTGTTTAAGATAGATTGTAACAGGTCTGCTGCCAGCACAAAAGTTAGTGGGGAATAAGGATCTCCCTGTCTTACTCCCCTTTTGATGTAGAATTTTTTCCCTGGTACTCCATTTAGAAGTACAGAAGATGTTGCTGTTGAAAATAGACTTTTCGTCCAAGAGATCCACATGTCACCAAAACCTTTGGCTTTCAAAATGTCCAATATTGCATCATGCTCAATTGTATCAAAAGCTTTTTCAAAGTCCAATTTAATAACTAAGATTTCCTCCCTGGATTTATGACATTGGTGGATATATTCATAAGCCCATCCTAGGCAGTCCTGAATCACTCTGTCTTTAAGGAAGCCATACTGATTGATATGTACCATCTGCAGAATTACTCCTTGTAACCTGTTTGCTAGAATCTTTGTAATTATCTTCAGAACCCCATTAAGCAGAGAGATGGATCTGAAATCATTTGGAGTAAGTGGTACTTATTTTTTAGGAATAAGTGTGATGAAAGATGAGTTAATGCTCTCAAAATTAGTGGGGAATAAGGATCTCCCTGTCTTACTCCCCTTTTGATGTAGAATTTTTTCCCTGGTACTCCATTTAGAAGTACAGAAGGTGAATACGTTGGGAGGCAAAATTATAAGCCCCTATCTTTCTCAGTGTCTGATTAAAACTCCATAACCATAAGTATTGCGTGAGTGTTAGCTATTGTAGAAGACTATATGATAGTTGAGTATGTGGACTTGCTGAAAAGCTCTATTCTTGACTCTTTTTGATGTTATGATAAATTGCAATTGCTTCAATGACTGAGATTATAGTTTGTTAGTTCCCAATGAAGTTTATGTTCCATACTTGACATTGTGAATAGATTGTTACTTGAGCATAAGAAATAATATGACAAAATCTATATATGTTGCTATTATAAGAATGATCATGATGCCCTCATGTCCGTATTTTACTTTTATCGACACCTCTATCTCTAAACATGTGGACATATTTTTCGATTTTGGCTTCCGCTTGAGGACAAGCGAGGTCTAAGCTTGGGGGAGTTGATACGTCCATTTTGCATCATGCTTTTATATCAATATTTATTGCATTATGGGCGGTTATTACACATTATGTCACAATACTTATGGATATTCTCTCTTATTTCACAAGTTTATCATGAAGAGGGGGAATGCTGGCAGCTGGGATTCTGGATGGAAAAGGAGGAAATATTGGAAACCTATTTTGCACAGCTCCAAAAGTCCCGCAACTCCACGAAAGTTATTTTTGGATTTAATAAGAATTATTGGGCAAAGAAAGTACCGGAGGGGGCCCACACCCTGGCCAGGAGGGTGGGGGGCACCCCCCCTACTGGGCGCGCCCCCTGTCTCCTGGGCCCCCTGGTGGCCCTCCGGTGCCCATCTTTTGCTATATGAAGTATCTTGTCCTGGAAAAAACATAAGCAAGCTTACGGGACGAAACTCCGCTGCCACGAGGCGGAACCTTGGCGGAACCAATCTAGGGCTCTGGCGGAGCTGTTCTGCCGGGGAACTTCCCTCTGGGAGTGGGAAATCATCACCATCGTCATCACCAACGATCCTCTCATCGGGAGGGGGTCAATGTCCATCAACATCTTCACCAGCACCATCTCCTCTCCAAACCCTAGTTCATCTCTTGTATCCAATCTTGTATCCAAAACCACAAATTGGTACATGTGGGTTGCTAGTAGTGTTGATTACTCCTTGTAGTTGATGCTAGTTGGTTTATTCGGTGGAAGATCATATGTTCAGATCCTTAATGCATATTAATACCCCTCTGATTATGAACATGAATATGCTTTGTGAGTAGTTACATTTGTTCCTGAGGACATGGGTGAAGTCTTGCTATTAGTAGTCATGTGAATTTGGTATTCGTATGATATTTTGATGAGATGTATGTTGTCTCTCCTCTAGTGGTGTTATGTGAACATCGACTACATGACACTTCACCATTATTTGGGCCTAGAGGAAGGCATTGGGAAGTAATAAGTAGATAATGAGTTGCTAGAGTGACAGAAACTTAAACCCTAGTTTATGCATTGCTTCGTAAGGGGCTGATTTGGATCCATAGGTTTCATGATATGGTTAGGTTTACCTTAATACTTCTTTTGTAGTTGCGGATGCTTGCAATAGGGGTTAATCATAACTGGGATGCTTGTCCAAGTAAGGGCAGTACCCAAGCACCGGTCCACCCACATATCAAACTATCAAAGTACCGAGCGCAAATCATATGAGCGTGATGAAACTAGCTTGACGATAATTCCCATGTGTCCTCGGGAGCGCTTTCCTCATTATAAGAAATTGTCCAGGCTTGTCCTTTGCTACAAAAAGGATTGGGCCACCTTGCTGCACCTTATTTACTTTCATTACCTGTTACCCGTTACACATTATCTTATCACAAAACAATCTGTTACCTACAATTTCAGTGCTTGCAGAGAATACCTTACTGAAAACCGCTTGTCATTTCCTTCTGCTCCTCGTTGGGTTCGACACTCTTACTTATCGAAAGGACTACAATAGATTCGATATACTTGTGGGTCATCAAGGGGGATTGGGTTCCTCCTCCCCCATGGTTGATCCAGCAGCAGGAGCGCAAGCGAAAGAAGAACACGGGCCAGCATCATCGGGAGCTCGAGCGCAAGCCAATGGAGCATCTGTTCTGTTGTGGTGGCCATGGTGACCCGCTGGCCAATAAACTTCGTGCCCAACTGGAGCCGCTCGTAGTGGAGCTCCCCTTCTCAAAGGGCACGGTGGACGAGCCCATCCCGGTGGAGGACGTCCCAGAGGTGGAGTGCTTCAAGTGCGGCCGCTACAGTCACTTCCAATCGGAGTGCAAGTTCGCTTACCTCTGTGTAGTGTGCAAGGAGGAGGGACATGCCTCCTCCAACTGCCCGTCGCTAGGCCGTAAGATCAACCTCCAAATCATGGGAAGTGCCATTCCGAGCGAGGGGTTCTTTTGCATGCAGTTCGAGGATGACGAAGAAGTAGACATGTTCTTGGATCTGGAGATTGCCAATGCAGCCATCCTCTCTGCTAACCCTAGGAAGCTCAACATTCGCACGCCCAAGTAGGAGCTCAAGCATATGGTGGCTGGAGAGTGGGACTGGCAGATCTGACAAGTGTGCGACAACAACTTCTCGGTGGGTTTCCCGTTGGCGAATCTGCTGCACATGGCAAAGAACAATGGAAAGCTCTTTATGTCCATCAATGACATAGGGCTAGGGTGTGGGATATTGTCCATGAGGAGATCTGACCTATGGTGATGCCCGAGGCTTGGGGACGACTCCATGGCATCCTCAAAAAGCACCGGCGGGTGGACTGCCTCATGGAAGGCTTGAAGATGCTAGGCCGTCCGATTGTGGTTGACGAGCTCTCTCTCATTAGGTTGGGGCATGTGAGGATGAAGCTGGCGTGCAAGGTGCTGGCGAAGTTGAATGGTATAGTCCAGGTGTAGTTTAACCATGAGGGATATGAGATCAAGCGCGCGCCTAAGTGCACGGGCAAGGTGGGTGTGTTTGTGCCCGACCCTTCTGTCAAACACCCGAAGCCTACAGACATGGACGACCACATCCATCCTTCTGGAGACAAAGGCGACGACCATGTGGATGCGCAGGACAAGGATAAATGCGGACTGGGAGGGCGGCAGGCCGCTGCCTCGCAGTATGTGGTGATGGAAGGACATGAGGAGGGTCTTGACGACAGCGTGCAAGATACATCGATTGAAACCGAAAACTGAGAGAAGTTGGGAATCAAGGTTGGTGGTTACCAGGATGCGGCCATGGAGGAGGCGAGGTTGGCTCAGGTGGAGCCAACAATGTAAGACATAGCGGTCAGCCTCCCTCCCCTGGTCCGCTCCCTTGCAACCTCCTTTGACCAGTGCGGCACCAACCTCCTTGCACCGGGCTCTGAGTCCAAGATGTCCCCCATGGAGGTAGAGTTGTTGGCAAGCTCGATGGGTGTGTCTCTGTCTACGGCATCGTCGGCAGGACCGGGGATGGACTCTAGGTGTGTGCTGGATGAGGGGCCAGTGCCTACCCCTCCTTCTGGCAGGCGTGGCTCGAGTGGCTCCGGGAGACCACCCAAGAAGACCGCCAGTAGGAAGCCTACGACCAAGATGGCAGTCCTCTCATTGGCATCGCCCTAGGTGGCGCTGCGGGGAGATCTTGGGGTGGCGTCGCCCTCGGCGGCGCTGCGGGAAGATCAGGGTGATCTACGGGAAGTCCTCCTCAAAAAGGGTTTTGAGGAAGGTCTTGTTCACCGCATCATGCACATCATTTTGAGTGGGCACACTGCGGTATCAATCAATGGCGTAGTGGGTAAATACTTTCGGATCAAACGAGGTTTGCGTCAGGTAGACCCTATATCACCGCTGATTTTTAACTTCGTCTCGGACTCCCAATCGGCCATGATTGAGAAGGCGAGGGCCGCCAGCCATATTAAGGGCCTGCTTTCTAACCTATCCCCAGAGGGGTGACACACCTTCAATATCCAGATGACACGCTATTGCTTTTTGAGCCCGATGACCATAGCTTAGCTACGTTCAAACTGCTACTCCTCTCCTTCCAGATTCTTTAAGCCTTAAAGATCAACTTCCTAAAGAGTGAGGTCGTCACCATTGGAATGGATGATGTGGCTAGTAGGCGAGTGGCCGATATACTTAATGTTAAGCTCGGGGGCTTTCCGATTAAGTACCTCAGCTTGCCAATTTTGAATAGGAAGCTAACCATACACGAATGGTAGCCATTGTGTGGCAAAGTGGCCGGGAGAGTGAGCCCGTGGAGAGGCGGAATCATGTCATCCGCGGCAAGGCTAATTCTCACGAACTCTAGTTTATCCTCGCTCCCGCTGTTTACGATGGGTATGTTCCTACTTGCGGATGGGGTTCACGCTAAGTTGGACACACCTCGCTCTTGTTTTTTTTTTTTTTTGCAAAGGAGCTAGGACCAAATGGAAGTACCACTGTGTGCGGCCGTGTGCAGGCCAAAAAATATGGTGGGCTGGGCATTCTCAATTCCAAACTCATGAATGTGGCTTTGCTCACGAAGTGGATTTGGCGACTAAACCAAAATGAGTCGGGACTCTGGGCTGACATGCTACGCGCGAAATATTTCCCAGATGGAAATCTCTTTACCGCTAAAGCCAAAGGTTCTTCATTTTGTAATAGTATTGAAGTGGTGAAACCAGCGTTCACGGTTGGGACCCATTTCCATGTGAATAATGGGAAATCTACACGGTTCTGGTAAGACACTTGGTTGGGGCCTAACCCTTTGTGGATGAGCCATGGAGTGCTCTTCCAGCTCGCAACCGACACATAGCTCATGGTGGCTGATGCGTTAAGATCACCTCCTCCAGCCGTCAGCTTCATGAGGAACCTTACCTCGGTAGAAGGCCGCTGTTGGGATGACTTGGTGGGTACGATTGGGGCGTGTGCGCTGAACGCCGGGGCCAATGCTGTCTCCTGGAGATTGACTGCATCCGGCAAATTCTCCGTCAAATCCATATATAGCAAACTCATCGAAGGAGTTTTGTTTGACATGGCTAGGGGGCTATGAAAGTCGAGATACCTCTCAAGACCAAAATTTTCCTTTGGCTAATGTTCCGTAACCGTCTACGAACCTCTGACAATGTAGCAAAGTGTAACAGCCCATCTAATGGGACATGTACTGTTTGCTGGTCACTGGAACAAGCCAACCACGTGTTCTTCGGGTGCCACCTGGCTGGCCCTTTTTGCTTGGAGTGCCGTGAGAGAGGCGTTAGGGCAGAATTGGAACCCTATGTCTGGGGCTGACTTGCTCGCCTTGCTGCATACACAACGGGGTGCATTTGCAAGGATCGTGTTGCGTAGCGTAGGGGCGTTACTATGGTCTTTAACAAAATTACAATCGAGAAAAAATTTCTTCTCACCCAGCTGATGTTATCCTTAAATGTCACATATTTCTTCAGATCTGGACACTACTGGGGAAGCAACGCGACTGTGAGCTCATGCAGGAGGTTATGGAGCGGATCAGGGGCATTTAGATGGTTGCACGACATGATGCGACGCCGCACTGATCACCTTTTAGAGTCTCTGTTTGTTGGCTAGAAGTTGGCAGTAGTTACTAGCTTTCGTACTATCTCTGTGTCGGCCTCGGAGCCTTGGTTCATGCAATGCTTGATTAGAACTATTTCTGTTTGGTTGTTCGAAAGTATGTTGGTCGTTTGTTGGATGCTGCCTTGGATTGCTTTATTAATTTAAAGCCGGATGCTTTTTGCGACTTCGTTGTAAAAAAACACATGTAAATGTTGCCCTAAAATTATTACCCAAAAGCTCAATCTTTAATTTTTATCTATAATATTCACTACAGAAAAAAATTTGTAAGCCGTGTACCAAAAACACTAGGCTTATGCCGATTTGCACTCGGTTTATATATAAGCCGTGTGTTTTTCCCTGCTTACAAGACACGGCTTACTGGGACCGGTTTATCAAGGGTAAACCGAGAGCCACAAGAAAACACTCGGCTTATATATAAACCGAGTATTTCTATGTAAGACGAGGGTCAACAAGACACACAGTTTATATATAACGGAAGTCAGGCATTAACGGCAATGCCACGTGTCGGTCTATGTAAGCTGAGGGCCGACGGACACACGGACACACCTTTGACCAGACTCGAGTGGGGTTTGACCAAGGTGGAATCATTTCGGTTTGTCTTCGGTAAGCCATGGTGATATATCAGACCAAGTTTGAGAATGTTTTGCATAAGCCTGCCCAAAGGCCGCTTGTAAACTGCACCGTCCCCGAAGTAGTATCCAGCTATCGAGAGGGAACGTGTGCGATTTGTGAAGGAAGTGCAGAGCTCGTTGCTCCCTCGGCCTTGAATCTTCTTGTGCTCTCAAAGAAGGCCATAGCATGACACGTGCCAGTCCCTGGCACTTTTTGGGCCCGCCTGCAATATTTGAGACATTTATTGCATTCCTAGGGTTTCACCATGGGAAATTGCAGATCTGCCCACCAGCCAGATGAAACCATGTCTAGAAGAGGTTTGGGAAATCCTATATGATGTCCTTGCAACATGCATAGGCCTTGTGCGGTAGAAGGAGGGCGCGGGCCCTACCACCAGGGGTGCGAATGTACTGCAACGGCATGTGGGATGCAACCGCTCTAATCCACGGAAAATAAAATCATAGGATGCCAAAGTTTCTCTGGACTTGGCACGGTGTCGTGATATGGCTCCTGTAGTTTGTGTTAAAAATCTAAGCATGTTTCGTATAAGCCTACCGAGAGGCCGCTCGTAAACTACACCATCTCCACGGTAGTATCTAGCTATCGAGAGGAAATGTGTGCGGTTTGTGAAGTTAGTGCGGGGCTCGTTGCTCCGTCGGCCTTGAAACTTCTTGTGCTCTCAAAGGAAATCCTATATTAAGTCCTCAAGACATGCGCAGGCCTTGTGCAGTGAAAGGAGGGGTGGGCCGCACCACTGGGGATGCGAATGTACCTCAACGACATGCCAGATGCAGATGTTCTAATCCACGAAAATCATACGATGCCGAAATTCCTCGGACTTGGCATGGCATCGTGATATGGCCCTTGTAGTGTGTGGTAAGAATCTGAGCGTGTTTCACATAAGCATGCTTGGAGGCGGCTTGTAAATTGTACTATCTCCGAGGTAGTATCTTGCTATCGAGAGGGAACATGTTCGTTTTCTGAAGGAAGTGCAGGGCTCGTTGCTCCCTCGGCCTTGAAACTTCTTGTTCTCTCAAAGAAGGCCATAGCATGACACGTGTCAGTCCCTGGAAATCATTTAAAACCAGTTTTGCATAAATGTTAAGGGTTGCAAAAAATGTGCAAAAATGTAAGCCGAGTGCTTTCACAAGGCACACGGCTTATATGTAATCTAAGCCGAGTGCTTTGACAGGGCACACGGTTTATATGCCATATAAGCCGAGAGCTTTGACAGGGCACACGGCTTATAGACTGTTCCGTGATGCCGCCGTCAGACACTTCCGTTGTAGACACGTGACATATATCTTTACCGAGCACGAGCTATAAGCCAGGTGCTTTTTTCAGTAGATGTCGTGTGCTTATTGTAAGCCGAGAGCTTTTCTGGACCATTCGGCTTACAGACTGCCATAAGCCGAGTCCTTTGTAGTTACCAGGTGTTTATGCCTGTAGACTCGGTTTAGAAGAACATAAGCCGTGTACCCGAGAAAAAGCTCTCGGTTTTTAGGCCATGTTTTTTTCATAAGTCATAGGACTTTTTTTAGTCCCAACTTATAAGTCCCAAGTCCCTAATAAGTCCCTACCTGTTTGGTTCCTAGGACTTAACATAGACTAAAAGACCATATTACAACTATAAGTCCCTATAAGTCCCTCCTTGAGAGTCTTATTTTATAAGTCCCAAATGACCACTTTAAGTCCCTATAAGTCCCTCTTGTTTGGTTTAGATGGGACTTAAAGGGAAAAATAAGTCCCTACACCAATAAGTCCATGTAACCAAACACCCCATAGTCTTTCACACGGCAAAACATGATTTTCCTGTAGTGATTGTTGCCATAACTACTGTAGCAAAACTCATTAATAAATTAGCACACAACAACTAAATTTGACAGGTTTTTAGTAATCATTTGATCTAGAATCCAGCGGAAATATTTTCCATCTATGGAAAAAAAATCCTCACATACCACAAACCAGGTAATCGAGACAAATGTTCACAAATACAATATATCAAGCCAGAGATTCACATGTTTACATATTCATACACCACAAACTGCAAGTGCACAAGAGACGTATATAGTTTGGCGCTGTGCAAAGCTTGCAGCATTTTTATCTGATTTTCTCGATCTCCTAGCGACCCGTTTCGGTTACAACACATAAAGCCAGACCACAGGTAGAGAATGCAAATAGCAGATATACTTACATGCTCACACTTTTAGCCTTCTCAATCTTCTAAAGCAGACATGGCAACCTACTTACATGCAAAGGCATAGATGCTTTGGGGTAATCGATCAAACATCTGCGCCACGAAGAGGCAGGATAGATGTTGCTGACGCTGCATAGGTTGCCAGGCGAGCAACCTGAGAGAGGCTCCTGGGAATCGATCAAACAACTGATACGTCGAGAGGGCCAGCCGGTGCCTCCATATTCCCAGTATGCTTGCCATATTCTTATTCGGGCGTCCCTCGCTGTCACCAATACGAAGATCTAGGTAGCACGCGGCTGGGAGGTTCCACTGGTAGCGGCGCACCGGCATGCCAGCGGAGATGGTGTGGCAGCGATAGCACGCATAACATTAGAATTTCGGTTACGGTTTCTCGGCATGATTTTTCTACAGCAATTATATTCTCATGTACGCCCATATGGGCCATATCTCTAGACATGGGAGGGGAGCAGGGGATATGTCTGTTCCGCAACTCCTGCCGGCGAGTCCGGTCCAAGGTTGCGGAGCGAGAGCGAGCGTCGTAGACGAAGTAGTCGTACACGCGAAAGTAAATGACACAGAGAGATATGGAGGAGACCAGCTTTATTAATCAATGATCAGGTGTTACAATGATGTCTCCTCGTTGCTTTATATAGAGACTAGGTGGTCTAGGGATAAGTACCCACTTAACGTAAAATGGGGGAAATGGGAGGGGCTACCCCGTGCGATACGCATGAGGCGCGCCGCCACCATCGTGGTGGCCCCGGTTTCCCAACACTCCCCCTTGGTAATTATCCGTATATCTATGCCTCAAAACTCCGAAAAACCCAGTGAAAAAAAATATGGAGAAAGAGCACATAGTATACGTTGTTGTACTGCACGAATTGCTTCGTCAAAAACCTCGTGTGAGAAACATCAGGAAAACTCACTCAAGAGAAAAAGAGTACAATCCACTCAACCATCAAGTTGAGTACTCGATCGTCGGGATTGAGATTTTACCGACGAGTTTGTGAAGTTTCTCCCCCTGAACCTTGCATCTCTCTAAGTCTCATCATACCGATTCCACGCACACACCTCTCTAAGGTTAATGCCGATAATGATTTAGTGAACATATCAGCAAGATTGTCACAAGACTTAGTATGCAAAACTTTCACCTCATTCAACTGTTGCAGCTCATGTGCATAGAAGAACTTGGGACTAATATGCTTAGTGAGGTTACTCTTCACATAACCCATCTGGACTTGTGCAACACAAGCAGCATTATCTTCATAGATAATGGTAGGGGTTTGTACGGTGTTCAGCCCACATGTCTGTTGAATGTGGCTGATCATCCGCCGAAGCGATACACACTCTTTCGACGCTTCGAATAGTGCCATGATTTCCGAGTGGTTTGTGGAAGTCGACACAAGTGTTTGCTTGGACGATTTCCAGGAAAACACAGTTCCACCACAAAGGAAAACATATCCAGTCTGCGATTAGCAATCATGCGGGTCCGATAGGTACCCAGCATCGGCATAGCCTATAATAGATAGGTCTTGATTCCTTTTATAAAACAGGCCAAGATCTTTGGTCCCTTACAAGTAATGGAAGACTTCCTTGACACCTTTCCAATGTCTTTTGGTAGGTTCAGAACTGTACCTCGCAAGCAAACTGACGGCGAACGCAATATCTGGCCGTGTACAGTTTGCGAAATACATGAGTGCTCCAACTGCACTCAGGTAAGGAACCTCTGGTCCCAGAGTTTCCTCCCCCTCTTCCTTTGGCCTGAACGGGTCCTTGTCTGGCTGTAAAGACCTCCCGACCATCGGGGTCTTAGAAGGATATGCCTTACCAAATCCAAATCTTTCCAACACCTTCTGGGTGTAGGCCGACTGGTGCACTAGAATCCCATCAGAGGAATGTTCAAGTTGCAGACCTAGACAGAACTTGGTTTTACCCAAATCCTTCATCTCGAATTCCGACATCAGGTAGGAACTCGCTTCCTCAATATCCTCAGGTGTACCGATTATGTTTAAATCGTCCACGTACATCGAGATTATACATAATCCATCTTGGGATCGCCGTATAAAAACACATGGGCAATCTTTATTGCTCGTGTAGCCCTTCTCATGAAGGAAATCACTTAAGCGATTGTACCACATTCTACCAGACTGTCTAAGTCCGTACAATGCCTTTTGAAGTTGGACACTGTATAGACCCCTGTTTGCTCTATCATGGTTCGAAACAGGGATACCTTCTGGAACCTTCATGTATATGTTCGAATCCAAGTTACCATACATGTAAGCAGTGACAACATCCATTAGTTTCATTTTCAAGCCCATGTTTACTGCCATCGAGATCAAGTATCTAAAGGTAACTCCATCCATGACCGGGGAATAAGTCTCCTCAAAATCGACACCTGGTCGTTGAGTGAACCCTTGAGCGACGAGCCTTGCTTTGTACCGTACTACCTTATTATTTTCATCTCTCTTTCGAACAAAAACCCACCTATGGCCAACAGGGCGAATGTGGGGAGGAGTTCGACAAACTGGTCCGAACACCTTCCTTTTGTTGAGAGATAATAATTCGGCAGTAATCGCCTGCTGCCAATCTTTCCAATCCGACCTTTTCTTGCAATCAGCGAGCGTGTTAGGCTCAGGGTCAAGATCTATGATTGAGGCAATTTTTGTAGCAAAGTTGATGTCGACAATCACCGTTGCTCGGTTCAGGGAATCCCCCGTATAAATATAATTTATGGCCATTTCGTCATGGAGCGATCTGGCGCAAACACTTGCTCTACCAAATTTCCCATTATGGGAGCAAGGTCCTTTAGATTTCCCGCGCCGATGTGTGCGCTCACATCTCCGCTGGGTATTTCCCCTATGGGAAAGTTGAAGTCCGGAATTTCGTGCACTGAATTTTCCGTACTTGTGCCAGGTCTCGACTGGCTCCCCGTTTCAATTTGGGGTACTTTGGCGACAGGCTGCGATAAATCTCTCTTATCCTTTTTCGTCAGGCGTCTCCGAGTACTTGGGATTTGAGAAGCCGGGTTTCTCGTCCTTTTAGGCCTTTGGAAGGGAGCGGGTATACCATCATTTTTCTTCGGTATTTCAACCCTTTCCGGTGCATTGCGCGCATGCACATGCGATTTTGTCACAGTCTTTAAGTCACTAAAGTGATCAGGCAGTTGATTTGCTAATGACTGCAAATCTATTATCTTTTGGACTTCTCTCTCAGTCTCAGCAGTGCGCGGGTCATGAGCGTGGATCCCCGTGGCTTGCCACGTGATTTCTCGACTTTTAGCATCAAGGGGTTGATTCTCTCCCCCTAAAGTCGGGAAAAGATCCTCGTCAAAAATGCAATCAGCAAAACGAGCCATGTGACAGTCACCTGTCATGGGGTCCAGATACCTGATTATGGACACAGTCTCATAACCAACGTATATCCCCGACTTATGGAGCGGGCCCATTGCCGATCGCTGAGGGGGTGGTATTGGTACATATACCTGGCAACCGAACCTACGAAGGTGGGAAATTTTTGGTGCCGACCCTTGCGCAAGTTGAACAGGAGAGTGGATGTTGTAGGCCGACGGTCGAAAGTTGATGAGATTAGCCGCGTGTAACACCGCGTGGCCCCAACATGTAGTTGGTAAATTACAACCCTGAAGGAGCGGTCGGGCAATGAATTTAATTCTATTAATCATCTTGTGTATGAACATGTGGTACCGAGTGCTCAACTTTGATTCCCATTGCCATGCAATAATCATCGAACGCCTTTGAAGTAAATTCTCCGGCGTTGTCCATTCGAATAGACTTTATACGATAATCCGGGAAATTATTCCTCATTTGTATGATCTGTGAGATCAATTTTGCAAAGGCATGGTTCCGTGTTGATAGCAGGCAAACATTGGACCATTTAGAGGAAGCATCAATGAGCACCATGAAGTACCGAAACGGCCCCGTGAGGGGCTGAATTGGACCGCATATTGTAAGTGCATCTAGTGCCACCCCTAGTTGGTTTTGGAGTATTGACGACAAAGTTGGTTGAGGGACTAATGCGTTTGTGAGAATTGCAGGATAACGCAGGTAGTGTCCCTCATTGATTCGGTTTATCTACCGGAGATGACCCCTAAAAATGTATGAAGACATTGAAGACAATGGTGGTATGAGAAGATATTCATATTGAAGACTATGACATGAGAAGACACTGCGTGAAGACTATGGAGCACGAAGACTGTGTGGTTTCGTTGTTTCCTTTTCTTCTTTGTTGAGTCACAGGAACCATCGTACTGTTACGTGGGGTCCAAGTGAACTAAGTCAGAGTGACTGAAGTGATGCTCAACCCAAATCCTATGTCTTCGAGCGAAGACAATGAGAGCAAATCTTATCTAGAGTTGGATGAGTCAGCTTTGCTTGTAGCCCAAGTAAAGTTGCCGTGTGTGTTTGAAATCTGACCGTTGGAACACGTGTCAGTTCCTTAGTGACCCAGGGTCATTTCGGACAAATCAGGTCAGGTTTCCTAGTGTCTATAAATAGCCCACCCCCTACACCATAAATTGGTGGCTGCTCAGAGTTAGTATACGGCTTTTGTCGTTTGAGAGCAACCCACCTCAAAGCATTTGAGAGAGAGAAATCCTTGCGAGGACAAAGCCCAAACACCCAGAGCCAAAGAGTGTTAGGCATCACTGAAGTCTTTCTGTCTGTGTGACCTGAAGACTTATTACACTTGAGGACTGTGTATCCTCCAGCCGGTTAGGCGTCTCGTTCTGAGCATCCAAGAGTCATTGTGGATTGCCGGGTGAACGGAGTCTGTGAAGGTTTGGAAGTCTACCTTGAAGACTTACCAGAGTGATTGGGCGAGGACTGGGTGTCCTTAGCTCAAGGGGAATAAGGTAAAGACACGGTCTTCTGAGTTGAATCTCAGCCTCCCTAACCAGACGTACAGTTGTGACAGCAACTGGAACTGGTCCAACAAATCCCGTGTCTTCAACAAGTGACTGGTTCTATCTCTTCCCTCCTTTACTTTGAGTTTGTCTTCGTGAAGTCATTGCTTATCTGTCTTATCTGATTGACTTCATTGCTTTACTACTATTGTTGATTGGCTTCATACTATCTTCCATCCTAATCCTACTACCTAGCTGCTATTGGTCATCTGACCAAAGGACAGTATGGCCATGTGAGTGCTCTGGAAATGTCAAAGTTAGTCTGGGACTGGCTATCCAAGGTCAATGAAGGCGTATCTACTCAGAGAGACCAGATAATTAGTGTTCTTCGCAATCTCTTCAACCGCTTCAAGAGAAACGAAAATGAAAATGTCCAGCTCACGTTTGATCGCCTCACCGACATCACAAATGAGCTTCAGGCTCTCGGCGCCACTGAGATCACCAAGCATGAAATTGTCAAGACGCTGCTGAGATCCCTTGACAGCTCCTTTGACACCCTTGCCCTCATGATATAAGAACGTCCTGACTTCAAGACTCTCGATCCGTCTGATATACTTGAAAGGCTCAACACACATGAGTTCCAGCTTTCCAAGAAAAGAGATATCTATGGCCCCAACTATGGCCGTACTTGTGCCTTGAAGGCAAAAGTTGTTTCCTCATCTGAAGAAGAAGAATCTGATTGCGGTTCAGATGATCCTGAAGATATTGGAAGGGAACTTGCTATGCTTGTGAAGAAGTTCCAGAAATTCACCAAGAAGAAGGGCTTCAGAAAGTCTTCACGATCCAGCTCAAGAAATGATGAAGCTTCCACTCAAGACAACAAGAAGAGAACCTGTCACAAGTGTAAGAGGCCTGGGCACTACATCTCTGAATGTCCTCAGTGGGAAAACGATAAGAAGAAGAAGAAGAGCAAGGATTATGACTCCGATGACAAGAAGAAGAAGAAATCTTCGAAGTCCTCTTCCAAGTCCTCATCAAGGTCTTCATCTCACAAGAAGAGCTCATCTGGCAAGGCTCGTTCTTTTGTTGGCAAGGAAATGGATTCAGAGGAGGAGTCTGCTTCTGAGGAGGCAGAGGTGGAATCTGAAGCTGAATCCGACTCCGGCGTTGCAAGTATGGCTCTAGCCACTGCCTATGTCGCCAAGTCTATCTTCAACACTGAAGACATAGACTCCCACACCAACGCTGATGATGACAACGACGATCCAGCTCCCACCTTCTGCTTCATGGCACGCGGTGCCAAGGTAAAATCACGCGAGCTTACTTTCAAACATCAAGTGAAGATGACTCTGATTGTGAATCTAAACCCAGCTACAAAACACTTGCTAAAATTGCTACCGAACAGCAAAAGGCTATGGAATATACTCAAAAACTCTTGGACAAAAGCGATGACCTGTTGGAGGCGGAAATGACACGTACATAGTCCTTAGTTGAAGACATAAAAAATCTTCATGCTATGTATCAAGAACTTGAAAATCTTCATGAAACGCTCTCAACCTCTAATGAAAAGCTCTCCTATTATTATCTTCAAAGGAAGCAAGACCTTGAGAAATTGAAAGCGGCTCATGAAGATCTTCAAAAGGAAAATGTGTCACTTCGCGCTCAACAGATCAGTCCCGCTCAGGAAGAATTTGAACCACCTTGCTTAAAATGCATTGAGCGTGATAACGCTGCCTCTGTTGCTGAATCTTCCACTGCTGCTACTGTTGCTCTGTCTTCAACTACTGATGTGGTAACTAACCCCTCTGCGGAGGATACCACTGCTATTACTGATGAAAATGCTAGGTTGAAGACATTGCTTGAAACAGGGATGTACAAAAGTTTGAAGGGACATCAGACACTCTGCGATGTCCTCAAAAAGCAGATTCTGAACCGAAACCCAAGGACAGAGGGTGTTGGGTTTGAGAGGAAAATGAATGCTGATGGTTCCTACTGGAAGCCTGAGCAATATCCCAAAAGCACATGGGTTGCTGCAAAGGAACCTTCAGTGGATCCATCTACTTTATCTGGCTTCACCTGTGCTAATCCTATTATCATTGATGAATCCTTTGATGCAAACTATAAACTGTTCAAAAATCAGTATGGTGAAGTGTTTGTCAGGTATATTGGTACTAACTACAGGAACGGACCGCCAATGAAGAAGATCTGGGTTCCCAAAAGCTGTCTTGAAAATCTTCCGGTGAATGTTGTCATTACACCACCTGTGAAGAAGACAAACCCCGGACCAAAGGCGTCACATGGTCCAACGGCTTCATACGGAAACAGGACTCACCCGAGTCACCCTAACGCCAATGTTTTGCAGGGAAATCATACTCAAACTTATGAATATGAGCGTGTGTCTTCAAACCGCTACGTTCATAATACTAAGAACTTTTCTGTTTATTCATATGAGTATCATTCATCTCCTGCAAGTCTATTTGCTAGGGCTCCAAAGCCGAAATTCTCGGATGCTGCACTTAGACTCATTGCTTCTAAGCCACCCCTGAGGTGGGTGGTGAAGAAGAACTAACTCTCCTTTGCAGAAAATGGTCTCCAGCCAGCAATCAATGGCGTCCAATATTATTGCTGGGGACCTAAAGCACAAAGGGACGCATGATAAAATGACTTACTATGCATTCCACATATGAATCGCTTACCTGTCATACTATGTGCTAACTTTCATCTATGCTATGATAATCCAAGTGTGCATCAAATGCTTATGCTTCACAACATACATTGTGAAGCCTATCCCTCTAAATGCACTGTAGGGTACACCAAAAGCTTCAGAATGGATTATTGACAGCGGATGCACTAATCATATGACTGGTGATCAAAGTCTTCTCATGGACTCAACCTTACGTCCATCCGACAAGAGTCAAATCACATTTGTTGACACTGGTAAAAGCAAGGTATTGGGTCTAGGTAGAGTTGCAATCTCAAAGGATCAACACATGGATAAAGTGATGCTTGTTGAATCCCTTTGATTCAACTTAATGTCTGTCTCAATTCTTTGTGACTTAAACATGATTGTGATATTCAGAAAATATCGTTGCCTTGTACTAATGGAATCTGACAAATCTCTAGTCTTTGAAGGGTATAGGAAAGGTGATCTATACATGGTAGATTTCTCAGCAGGTCCAAAACTTGCCGTATGTCTTCTTGCAAAAGCTTCAGAATGCTGGCTCTGGCATTGAAGGCTGGGGCATGCAGGCATGAGGAACTTGCACACACTTGTCAAGAAGAAGCATGTCATAGGCATCGAAGGTGTCCAGTTCAAGAAAGATCATCTGTGTGGTGCCTGTGAAGCTGGAAAGATGACAAGGGCCAAGCATCCCTCGAAGACAATCATGATGACATCACAACCCTTTGAGCTGTTGCACATGGACTTATTTGGCCCTACTCACTACTCCACCCTCACAACAACGGCGTGTCTCTATGGCTTCGTCATTGTTGATGACTACTCAAGATACACATGGGTGCACATAATTCTCTACAAGACTGAAGTACAAGATGTCTTCAGACGATTCACCAATCGATCAATGAACAACTATGGTATCAAGATCAAGCATATCAGAAGTGATAACGGCACTGAATTCAAGAACACCGGCCTTGATCTTTATCTGGATACAATGGGAATCACTCATGAATTGTCTGCTCCATACACACCACAGCAAAATGGCATTGTTGAGCGCAAGAACAGAACCCTTATTGAGATGGCTCGAACAATGCTCCATGAGTACGAGACACCAAGGAAGTTCTGGCCTGAAGCCATTGATACAGCTTGTCACATCATCAACCGTGTCTACATCCATAAGCTCCTGAGCAGAACATCCTATGAGCTCCTCACTGGCAAGAAGCCAAATGTCAGCTACTTCAGAGTCTTTGGTGCTAGGTGCTGGATCAAGGATCCCCATCACAAGTCAAAATTTGAACCCAAAGCTCACAAAGGCTTCATGCTTGGATATGGAAAGGATTCACACTCTTACAGAGTCTTCAACCTCTTCCACTACAAAATCGTTGAAACAGTGGATGTGCGATTTGATGAAACCAATGGTTCACTACGAGAGCTCCTGCCAAGCACACTTGATGAAGCTCCTTCCAGTGAATCTATCAAGCTGATGGGAACTGGTGAAATCATGCCCTCTGAAGCACAGCCTGAAGAGGAACTTATCATCTTTGCACCAAACCAACCTGAAGACAATGCTCAGTCCGAAGACAATCCTCCCAATGATGAAAATGATCAACATGAGCAAGGGCTTCGTCCAGTTCATCCTCGTGTTGCAAATGAAGTACAAATCGAGAAGATAATTGATAGCATCAATGCGCCTGGTCCACTTACTCGATCAAGAGCGACACAGTTAGCAAACTTCTGTGGGCACTTTTCATTTGTGTCAATATCTGAACCCAAGAAAGTTGCTGAAGCTTTTATGGAACCTGAATGGATTCAAGCCATGCAAGAAGAACTTCAACAGTTCAAGCTGAATAATGTTTGGGAACTGGTCAAGCGCCCTAACCCTCGCAAGCATAACATTATTGGAACAAAGTGGATATATCGAAACAAGCAAGATGAGCATGGTCAAGTCATCAGAAACAAAGCACGTCTTGTGGCTCAAGGATATACTCAAGTTGAAGGAATTGACTTCGATGAAACATTTGCTCCTGTTGCTAGGCTTGAAGCTATTCGCATACTGCTAGCCTATGCTAATCACCACAATATCTTGCTATATCAAATGGATGTGAAGAGTGCATTTCTCAATGGCAAGATTTAAGAAGAAGTGTATGTTGCTCAACCACCTGGCTTTGAAGATCCAAAACATCCTGATATGGTGTACAAACTCAACAAAGCACTGTATGGCCTCAAACAAGCTCCTCGCGCTTGCTATGATACAATCAAAGACTTCCTGAAGAGCAAAGGCTTCAAACCTGGATCCCTCGATCCCACGCTCTTCACGAAGACATATGATGGTGAACTGTTTGTGTGCCAAATATATGTGGATGACATAATCTTCGGCTGCACCAACCAGAAGCACAGTGATGAGTTTGGGTACATGATGCAAGAGCAATATGAAATGTCCATGATGGGTGAGCTGAAGTTCTTCCTGGGTCTTCAAATCCATCAACAAAGAAATGGCATCTTCATATCTCAAGAAAAATATCTCAAAGATTGCCTGAAGAAGTTTGGCATGCAAGATTGCAAAGGTTACATGACGCCAATGCCAGCCAAACACCATCTTGGTCCCGACGACAATGTTAAAGAGTTCTATCAAAAGGTATACCGCTCCATGATTGGTTCTTTACTTTACCTATGTGCATCTAGGCCAGATATTATGCTTAGTGTTTGCATGTGTGCTCGATTCCAAGCGGCAACAAAGGAATCGCATCACTTAGAAGTGAAGCGAATTCTTAGATATTTGGCTTACACCCCAACACTCGGATTATGGTATCCATAGGGCTCAAGGTTTGATCTGGTTGAATTCTCGGATGCTGATTATGCTGGTGACAAGGTGGATCGCAAGTCTACATCAGGCACATGTCATTTTCTTGGTCGATCACTTGTCTGTTGGTCTTCAAAGAAGCAGAACTGTGTGTCACTCTCAACTGCTGAATCTGAATACATTGCTGCTGGATCTTGTTGTGCTCAGCTTCTGTGGATGAAGCAAACTCTCAAGGACTATGGCATCGATCTGAAGCAAGTCCCTCTCTTCTGCGACAACGAAAGTGCCATCAAGATTGCCACCAATCTAGTCCAGCACTCAAAGACAAAGCACATTGAAATCCGTCATCATTTTCTCAGAGATCATGTCATGAAGAAAGATATTGACATCATTCACGTCAACACTGAAGAGAAACTGGCAGATATCTTCACAATGCCCTTGGATGAGAAAAGATTTTGCAAGTTACGGTGTGAGCTAAATATCTTGGAATCGTCGAATGTCCTGTGATCAGGCACACATCCTAACACTTATTCATGTAGATGACTTAGATGTGCAACACACAAAGAAATGTATATCTTCAATCAATGAAGACTTACACTCTGAGTGTGAATATATTAACATGGAATTTTACTTCGGAGCGCCACGATAATTGTGCACCGTGTCTGGGTCTAATACTTCCTATACGGTGGAAAACGCCACCACCAAATTTCTCATTTTGAAGTGTTTCACTCATGGCGTTATTTTGCAAAGACTTCGCATTTGGTTTGTCTTCAGTTTCAATTTATCTTCGTGATTTTCTGCGCTATGATGATTAGATTGCATATATATATATATATATATATATATATATATATATATATATATATATATACTAGTGTTCTGTCCTCTACAACATTCACTTATAGCTATGTCTTCACTGCTGAATCTTTTGAACTAAGTGAATGTGATCGGACCCTAATCTCTCTATGCTTACTATCTCAAACTCTATTTGTCCAAATCATATGCATTCTATTGAAACTGTCGAATGTCTTCTCTGCATCCTTGTCAGCAGAAGACACAGAGACAAAACATCAAGTCCTATTTAAATGAATCATCTTTATTGTCAATATCCGGAGAAGCCGGAGCGAACATCCGACATACCTAGCGGGCGTGGGAACGTGGGACAATTCTAAATGTGTTGCATGCTTTCCACGTACCCCACGGATGTGAACAGACAGGGGCACCTGCGTAATTGCACTGTGCTGCACACCTACTTATAAATATGTGTCCCCTGCGGTAAAGAAATCCTTCTTCCATCTCTCCACCTCCGTCAAAACCTTAGCGCCACCTCTAGCTCGCGACGACGCCAGCGACGAAGCTCTTAGCTGCCGCAACTTCTCCGACGCCGTCCTCATGCCGGCCGCGGACATCGTCCTCTCCGTCGTCGCCGTAGGTGTCCTCCTTCGCCAAGTTAGGGCACGATGGACTAAACTGCTCGGTCTCCTATTATTCCCATCTAGCAGTTCTTCGTGCGGTAATTATAACTATATTTTTACCACCTTTTTGATCTTCATGATTCATCCTATTTACCAAAAGTGGTTTCTGCCTACTCAATGTTAAATCTATTCTGTCTGCATCTCTTAATTCCTAGTATATTCACTTAGATTTCCTATCTAGTTTGATTCCTCACTTGTACTTATTCACGGATTGGTACAAATCTGGAACCAACTCACCTATATAAGTGAATGTCTTCCCGTCACGAGGTCAATGTCTTCAAACTGATTTATCTTCAAAATCTTCTGAGAATGCATATGACCTCGTCCCCTTCCCTCGCATCTCTAATGCTGTCACAGGTACATGTCCGTGGGAGAATCCCTAGGTTCTCATAGTCTGCATTCGTTTGCATAATACTTACAGCATCATATCAATTCTCCTAAATCCAGTTCATGTTTGACCAGCAAGCGTAAATCTCTGAAGCCTTTGAGCATATTGAAACCGTTCAGTTTGAAGTTCATGGCTGCAGAGAAATCAGTCAGGAAGGGTGGCAGACAGCGTCGTGGGGGAACTTCTAGGGATCTGCCTGATGATCTTGCATATATATATAAAACAGATCCTGAAGAAGATTACAATCAACGCAAGACTCGAATCCAATGGATTCGACGCTATTGAGCTGAACAGTGGTACAAGTACAAGTTCATCACTCAGGAGTACGCAGAGAAGTATGCTATCAAGAGTCCTTGTGGCGATATTCTCTATCGAGGCCTTCCCCCCAAGAACAGAGTTGAAGCCATTAAGCAAAAATTCTATCCTTGCATGGTCCGTGGACCACAGCCTGAAGAAACCGACCCATCACCATTGCTCTGGTGTCGTGACGGCAATCTCTTCAAGCGCAACTTCCAGTTTGCTATGTCTTCAGCAAAGGAAAACAAGAAGTCATGGGGATTAGACTTCAATCCTGGTCCCTCTGCTCCCCGTGAGGATGGGACATGTGAAGCTGAAGAGAACATAATTGGCCCCTTTGCAAACCTTGATGGTCTCAACTCCTACGTCTTGGTTCAGGGTGCCAAAGTGGATCATTCCAACAATGATGCTGATTCTGATGAAGCCCCAGCTCCTACTCCAAGGCCGAAGAAGCCAAAGAAGATTAAGGCTTCATCATCAGCCGCCCCTCCAAAAGCTTCTCGTGTGAAGCCATTGGCCACTGCACCTCCTGAAGCCAGTGTGCAGTCTGAAGATCAATCCCGTATCTCCAAGAAGACGGAGAAGAAAAAGCAACTTGTCAGGCGTACTGATCAAGCTCTGACTCCTGCTGCTATTCTGCGTGAAGAACCCATTGATCTATCAAGTGATGAAGATCTTGCGGATGATGCTCTTGAGCAGCTGATAAAGAGCAAGGAAGAAGCAGAAATCTTCAGCAATTTGCCTCTCTTTGATGTGGCCATCATCCACAATTTCATTGATGAGTGGTTCGACACCCCAAATGTCAGCTTTGAAGATTTACAGCTTCCTATTGGCCTCAGCGTCTCTTTCAATGGAGCCATTGCTTCTGAGCTGGCTCTCGCTCAGCGAATCGTTGAGCTCAAGAACAAGATTGATTATGAGAAGACTCAATTCAAGAAGCATGTGGCCAAGCTAAGTGCTCAAGACGTCAGAAACTTCAAGGTCATGCTGCATGAGCTTAAAGAAGCATTTCTGAAGAAGCGCCAAGAAGCTCAAGGCTCTCGTGAGCGCATGAAGAGTTTGGCTGATAAGTGTGTGCTTGCCTACAATGAGGCTGAGAAGCGCAAGTCACTTGGCTGTCCTGGCATTGACCCCAGGATGGCAGCAAAGAAGAAGAAGAAGCTTCCTGCTGATCAGCCTCCGCCTTCAAGCCAAGTAGCTCCATGCATTATCTTCCCAAGTAGCATGACTGGCTCGAAGCCAAAGGTCACCACAACCGCTTCAGAACAGAAGAAGACGAGGGTTGCAGAGGCTGAAGCCAGAAAGAGGAAGAATACTGAAGCCTCTGATACCGCTCCCTCCAAGAAGAAGCGCAAGACCAAGAAGAATAGGGCTTCTCCCACAGAGCCCCTTTTTGTTGAACCCATCTCCGTGATTCATCCTGCATCTGCATCCCAAGAACTTCACATGACTGTTCATGAGCCTGCTACCACAGAGGCTCCTGAAGCTGAAGATATACCAGCAGCTGAACCCACCGCTGCTGAAGACATTGGTCATCATGACAATGTTGAAGATGATGAAGTTCTTCTTCAGATCGAATACAATGTGGTATCATCGCCTGTTCATACGAACAGCGAACTCATCAGCATTGGTCGTCCTCTGACGCCAATTGCTCAGGATGATTCATGGGCTGATCAACCGCAAGACCAAGACTCCCCCAACACTCCCCAACAACAACAAGTCACACCATCCGTACAAGCTGAAGAGGATGAGGGCCTCAAGCTCCTCTTCCGAGCATTCCAGAAGGAGAAGTGCATCATCAACCTGTTGCACGTCAAGTGTTTTCAGAAGCCACTCCTGCTGTGAATGTCTCTGCGTCTGAAGCACCAGCTGCTGAAGACAATCCGGCTGCATCAGCCGATGAAGAACGTCAAGAAGAACGTGTCTCTACTCCCCCCAATCCTGAAGAAATAGTTCATGAGGTGAACGTGTCTATGCCTGACCCTCCAGCTCCTCAAGTGGAGGTTGAAAATCCTGAAGCTGCCACAACCAACGCAAGTGAAGCCGATGACGTTGTCATGGCTGAAGCTAATGTGGAGATTGCAACAACCAGTGTGCCTGAAGCTAATGCGGCCACTGCACCTGAAGCTAGTGAGGCTACTGCTCTTGAAGCACCTGTTGTGCAACCTGAAGCCATAGCTGCTGCCACTGCTCCTGTTCCAGCACCAAGGCCCTATACAATTGAGCAAGAATATAACCATGGAGAGCTAACAACAGTCAGATGGCCCGTTCTGGTCCCTCCGCCTAATGTCTTTGGTCCTCAATTTGACTATCACATTGAGCATAGGCCTCAGGTCCAGAAGCCCAAGCCAAGACTGCCAAGATTTCCTGGTGCTACCACCGCTGTCGGGTCCTTCAATGCAAATGGTTTCAAGAGCCACAACACATTCTTTGATAGCTCAAAGAACCCTTACACGAAGCCAAGAATTGCATTAGATCGGTTCTGGAGTCATCAGCAGCGAAGCTATTACTCCTCTGTTCTGTATGATCAAGGGCGCATCTTCCCTCATATGCGCCTCGACACTGAAGCCATTACTGGACTGCCCTGATTAGAAGAAGCACTTGACTTCTTTCGTGATGCTGGGCTGCTCAGTTTCGTCACAGATAAAGAACACTAGAATGAAGAACTATTGCTTCAATTCTATGCTACACTGCACATTCGCGGCTACAACAAAGATACAAAGACTTGGGTTCTCGAGTGGATGACCGGAAACGTTCATCATGAAGCCAAAGCTATGGATATCATCGAGCTTACAGGCCTGTCCACTCCCGGAGAACTCTATGAACCCGGCTGTCAACATCACCGCAACGCTCTGGAAAGCATCTTTCATCGGCCCGAACCCAATATGAGTCAGATGCTGAGCATGAAGAAGCCTTTGCCACGTGATGCTGAATATCCAACAGAGTTCTTTGTTGAAGACCTTGAGTATTTGCCACGCACCATATATCACATCATCAGGCGGACTCTATGGCCTATCAAAGGACATTCATCAGCGGCAAAGCTTGAAGGAGCTATGAAGACTTTGGTCTTCTACATTTTCAATGGCATCAGCTTCAATGCACAAAATTTCTTCATCAGACAACTTGCTGCCTCCGGCTCTGATCTCTTTGGTCTAAAGTTTTATGCTCCATGGGTCATGCGCCTCATAAAGCAACACTCTACTGTCAACTATCAACCTTCTGCTCGCAATCATGTGATTTTTCTACCTGAAGTTGATATGTCAATTCAAGCCATATACCCTGACCCTGCCAAGAAGCCTCTTTGTCTTCAGAATGCCGAGCACCAAAGCTTCACTCAACCCATTGAAGGTGTTCAAGCAGCTACACGAATCTATCCATTGGCTGGAAATACTCGTCTGCCTCATCGAGCACCTACTGAAGCCACTGAAAGCACCATTGCCCAAAGGCCTCGGAAGCGTTCTCGCGTTCTCAATGACCGAGAACTTCTTGTGGCCCTTCATCAGAAACAGGATAAACATCACTTTTGGCTCAAGAGACAGATGCAAAGCCTCTTGGTGGATGTCAATCGCATTCGCAACCTTGCCACCAAGAATGCCTTTGTTGCTCATGAAACCTGCCGACGGTCATGGAAGAGTTTGACCCTGCTTAGTGTTGAAGCAGATCTTCAAGACGATGGCTTCAATGAAAGATTTCAGTTTGACTCCACTCCTCCACGGAATGTTGTCCTACGAAGAACTCCATCTCTTGAAGACTCTGAATATTCTTCCTCCGCGGCAATGGTAAATGCTAGAGTGATCGATGATGAAGATGATGCTACTTCACCACCTCCTACTACTACTGCGCGCATCGACACTGCACCAAGTTCATCTGCACCGCCACCCAACGACGACAACCCTGCTGCTTCACCTACTCATCAAGAAGACGAGTAGACGCTCTATGTCTTCAAACCTTTTTGGTCATTACTGACAAAAGGGGGAGAAGCGTATGAGTTGATAGTCTTCAAGCGGGTTCAAATGGGCGGTTGCATTATATTTTTGCCTAGTGTTTACAACTCTTGCATTTGATACACTTCGTTCTTTGAGTTGTAACACTTAAACTTGATGGTTGTCTGCCACTTATTTTCATTTCCACGTGCGATGATAACTTCCGCACTTAAATCATCCTGCAGACGTCCATTTTTCATTATGCATGTCATCCTATATGCTATATCATTTCATGCATGATGAATTATCTTCATAAGTTGAAGTGGATCTCCACAAGTACAACCTGCCATGTGCATTTGCATTCCAAAATCACAATTATTTATATGCACATCTTCAGGGGGAGCCCTTTCTACTTATGAAGATAAATTCCTATCCTTTACAATTTCACATACTTTATCCCCGTTGAAAACTTCAACCAGTTTGTCATCAATCACCAAAAAGGGGGAGATTGTAAGTGCATCTAGTGCCACCCCTAGTTGGTTTTGGAGTATTGACGACAAAGTTGGTTGAGGGACTAATGCGTTTGTGAGAATTGCAGGATATCGCAGGTAGTGTCCCTCATTGATTCGGTTTATCTACCGGAGATGACCCCTAAAAATGTATGAAGACATTGAAGACAATGGTGGTATGAGAAGATATTCATATTGAAGACTATGACATGAGAAGACACTGCGCGAAGACTATGGAGCACGAAGACTGTGTGGTTTCGTTGTTTCCTTTTCTTCTTTGTTGAGTCATAGGAACCACCGTACTGTTAAGTGGGGTCCAAGTGAACTAAGTCAGATTGACTGAAGTGATGCTCAACACAAATCCTATGTCTTCGAGCGAAGACAATGAGAGCAAATCTTATCCAGAGTTGGATGAGTCAGCTTTGCTTGTAGCCCAAATAAAGTTGCCGTGTGTGTTTGAAATCTGACCGTTGGAACACGTGTCAGTTCCTTAGTGACCCAGGGTCATTTCGGACAAATCAGGTCGGGTAGCCTAGTGGCTATAAATAGCCCACCCCCTACACCATAAATTGGTGGCTTCTCAGAGTTAGTATACGGCTTTTGTCGTTTGAGAGCAACCCACCTCGAAGCATTTGAGAGAGAGAAATCCTTGAGAGGAAAAAGCCCAAACACCCAGAGCCAAAGAGTGTTAGGCATCACTGAAGTCTTTCTGTCTGTGTGACCTGAAGACTTATTACACTTGAGGACTGTGTATCCTCCAACCGGTTAGGCGTCTTGTTCTGAGCATCCAAGTCATTGTGGATTGCCGGGTGAACGGAGTCTGTGAAGGTTTGGAAGTCTACCTTGAAGAGTTACCAGAGTGATTGGGCGAGGACTGGGTGTCCTTAGCTCGAGGGGAATAAGTGAAGACATGGTCTTCTGAGTTGAATCTCAGCCTCCCTAACCAGACGTACAGTTGTCACAGCAACTGGAACTGGTCCAACAAATCCTGTGTCTTCAACAAGTGACTGGTTCTATCTCTTCCCTCCTTTACTTTGAGTTTGTCTTCGTGAAGTCATTGCTTATCTGTCTTATCTGATTGACTTCATTGCTTGACTACTATTGTTGATTGGCTTCATACTATCTTCCATCCTGATCCTACTACCTAGCTGCTATTGGTCTTTGTACGTTAATGCTATTGCATACTTGACTATGGCTTGCTTTTTGTAGTTTATCTTCCGCTGCATATCAATTAGGTTATTTCTATTGCTTGTCTTCGAAACTTCCATGTTTTGAAGACTTCCATAAAAATCTCCTATTCACCCCCCCCCCCTCTAGTCGATAACTAGCACTTTCACATATGTCCCCTTGGATACATTCCAAGAACGCGGGGATTTCATCCCTCACTTTGAGGGGCGATGGCCTAATGACTAACTTCCCCTTAGCGCGTGCGGAGCACATGAAATCATCGGGATTCGGGAAGTTCTTCACGTTAACATTATGGCCATGTGAGTTGTTAATTATATTTCTCATCATCCTAAGTTCAGGGTGGCCTAACCTATCATGCCAGAGGCAGAAGAGTTCAGAGCTTCTAAAGACGGTCTTGAGGGTAGTGTACACGGGCGGTGCTACTATCTTAGTGTAGTATAGACCTGTGTCAAACGAAGGAAGCCTTTCGATAACATGTTTACCACCGGCATCCCGCTTTGTGATGAGTAGGCACTCCTTGCCGTTTTCATTATCGGTCTTAGCATGGAAACCATTAGGGGGATGTCTCTAAAGCTCAAAAGAGTACGAGTCGACTCTGGGTACAACAACGCATCATTAATGATCAAAGTTGTTCCCATAGGGAGTATAATAGTGGCTCGTCCGGAGCCAACTATGTGAGAACCGCAGCCGGCGATTGTCATAATACTTCTCGGAGATTTTTTAATGGATTCAAAATACTTAGTTTCTCGTAAAATGGTATGAGTGGTGGCGCTATTGGCAAGGCACGTTTCCTCAATTCGGGCGCCACACGCGTTCTAAAATATGACATCTAATTAATGTAATGAGGAAGAAAATACATTAAAGAGAAATGCACACATCTCAGAACATAACATGCTATCATGTATAAATAATGGAATAAATGAATAAATGTCATCCAATCGCCAAAGTAAAGAATAAGTTTATGCTCTCATAGAGCTTACAACCAAATCGAATTTATTCAATTTTATTGTGTCACGGAATCATTATAACCAAAGAGTTATGCTAAGTGGACTCGGTGAAGAAACCATTCACTTCCGCCGCAATCTCCATACTAGTGAGCTGATCCTCCTTAGAAATCATCTTGGAGGCCGCATCAATGTCTAGTGGCCCCGCCACCGCCGAGGCGACCATGTAGTCAACCTCCATGGCGACGTGGGCGTCGGTAGAGACCGCCAAAGCTACCGCGATGGGCACCATGGAGGTTGCCTCTATGGGCGCAGCAGGGGGCGTAGCGATCATCACGGGTGCCGCCATGGGCGCCGGTGGTGCTCCCTCCTGAACCAAGGCGAGGTGCGTCTCACGCGCCTTCCGAGCCTTGTATGCTTCAACGACCTCCGGTGGTGCGCGGCACTGGCGGGAGAAATGCTCCACCGAGCCACAACGGAAGCAGTCCTGAGGCCGCTGCCCTCCCTTGCCAGGCTTGTTCTGCTTAGCCGGGGCAGGAGGGTGAGGGCCCTCCTTCTTGCCCTTGCGGCCCCTCTTCTTCTGTTGAGGCTTGCAGACTTTGAGAGCGTTCACCTCCTAGCGAGAAGTTCCCCCAAGTGGTTGCGCGACAAAGTTCTTTTTGAGAACCTCATCCTGCGCCTCCGCCACCTGGAGGACGTCAATCAACTCTGAATACCTCGTGTAGTTCCCCTGGCGGTAGTTTCGTGAGGACTGGACCGCGTCGGGGTGGAAAGTGGATAGGGTTTTCTCAATCTTCTGGGAGTCGGTAATCTCAGTACCACACAACCGAAGAGTCGTACAAATCCGGTGCAGAGCCGAATTGTACTCCCCAACCGTCTTGAAGTCCGCAAACCTCAAACGGATCCACTTTGCCTCTGCACGTGGCTTCACATTGTAGTTCAGCCGCTCAAACCGCTGCTTAAGGGCGGTCCAAAGGCCAGAAGCACTGCGCTCAGCCATATACTCATCTATCAGAGTAGGTGACAGGTGATGATGGAGAAAGTGCAGAGCCTGCGCATTCTCAGTTTCGAACTTGGGATCAGTGGCGGCCAGCTGGGCCCCCTTACCGATCGCCCTCAGGAGGGTTTTGCCCTGGAGAAAAATATCGTAGTCCGTGGACCAAGACAGGTAGTTCAGCCCTGTCTGGGCCAACTCAGCAAACTCCTTGTGGACAATTCCGGCCATCTGCGATTTATGCAAAAATCATGAGATTACAGCAGGTAATCTTTTGCACAAAGCGATGTTGATAAACTTATTCAATAAAAAGGACATTCCAATATTTAAAACATGCTATTATATGACTTACTAAATGATTAAGAGTGCTAAGCAATTAATCTACAGCAGTAAAATCATACAATAATACCATGTTACAAAACATAGCATGTTAAGCGCATCTAGTGTGTGAAAACTAGCCCAAAAATTGGATTCCCGAGGCATTTTTAAGCCCCAAATACGCATTTCCAGCAAAAACAGATAGTTACAGGGACTTATACGCAAAATATTATAGCAGGAATAAAAATTCGCATAAAATCTGGAAACTTCGGGGTATCAAAAGCAAAGAAACGCGCGCGCGTGTGCTCTCTAGCCTGGTCCAGTGCGCTCGCAGGCCGAAATGGGCCGTCGACCCGTGTAGCCAACCCCACCGCCCTCCCCCTGTTTTCTTGTTTTTATGGAGGAAGGAAAAAATGGGACCCGATCCATAGCAGCCCACTGGGCCGGCTGCTCGCCAGCTCAGGGGTCGCTAGGGTTTGCTAGCGCCCGAGCGGCAGCGGCGGCACGTACGCACTATGCGGCCAGGGCAGGCCAGCGCACGTACTCGCGGTGGCGGCGGCCACGCACGCACGCATGCAGGGCGCGACCGGGGATGGCCAGGCCAGCTACGGCGCGCGGCCAGTGGCGCGACGCGGCCAGCGGGGCCTGCGGCCACGGCACGGCGGTGGCGACAAGGGCCAAGCCAGCTAGCCCGCCGGGCGCAGCTACCTTACGCGCACGCGGAGGCGGCCAGCAGGCGGGACCAGCAGGGCCTACAGCGGCACGAAACGTGCATCAGGCACGGGTATGGCGAGCTGCTTGGGACGACGATGCCGGCGTCGGGATCTCAAAAGTATCATCGTGTTCATCGGGAACATCGACGACGCGTGGCACAACGGGTGCGTTGCGGCGGTACCGTGATCATCTGGATCGCGATCTGTACCGACTCCCTATAGTGCCGTCAACAAGTTCCTCTTAGTCCAAGAACATCGACATTGGTCGGCGACGTGTTCGTCCGCTCGGTTCTTGGGAGGAAAATCCGTACCATAGGTAGATCAAATCCGAAAAAGAAACTAACCGCAAAAACGGAATCGCGGTAACGAGGGGAATCCATTTTTGCAAAGAGTGGGTATCGGATCTTATACCTCCGCGGGTCGACGAAAGCCTGCATGATGCAGGCTTGACGGAGAGTTGGTGGAGCGAAGCGTGCTGATAACGTGTTCCGCAACTCCTGCCGGCGAGTCCGGTCCAAGGTTGCGGAGCGAGAGCGAGCGTCGTAGACGAAGTAGTCGAAGTAGTCGTACACGCAAAAGTAAATGACACAGAGAGATATGGAGGAGACCAGCTTTATTAATCAATGATCAGGTGTTACAATGATGTCTCCTCGTTGCTTTATATAGGGACTAGGTGATCTAGGGATAAGTACCCACTTAACGTAAAGTGGGGAAACAGGAGGGGCTACCCCGTGTGATACGCATGAGGCGCGCCGCCACCATCGTGGTGGCCCCGGTTTTCCAACAATGTCCACCGTGATTGACAGGTACAAATCTTATTAAGGGCATTGGTGGGTAATTTTCATGATCTTTAATGTCATTGACTATTTTTGATATCCATCGGTTGTAATTGGCTTCTTAACATAAAGTAATGGTCAGATGTTTCTAATTTTTGTGGTACTTTCTAGTTTATTTTCTTATTTTCGGTTAACCCATCAAATACTTTTTATATATAATAGATGAGTACTCCAACTACAAGTACGGATATGCACTCGATAGAAATATATAATTGCCACCCTTAATTACATTACACCTTTCTTTTTAGAAGTACTTATTAAAATGTGTCACTTCGCGCTCAACAGATCAGTCCCGCTCAGGAAGGATTTGAACCACCTTGCTTAAAATGCATTGAGCGTGATAACGCTGCCTCTGTTGCTGAATCTTCCACTGCTGCTACTGTTGCTCTGTGTTCAACTACTGATGTGGTAACTAACCCCTCTGCGGAGGATACCACTGCTATTACTGATGAAAATGCTAGGTTGAAGACATTGCTTGAAACAGGGATGTACAAAAGTTTGAAGGGACATGAGACACTCTGCGATGTCCTCAAAAAGCAGATTCTGAATCGAAACCCAAGGAAAGAGGGTGTTGGGTTTGAGAGGAAAATGAATGCTGATGGTTCCTACTGGAAGCCTGAGCAGTATCCCAAAACCACATGGGTTGCTGCAAAGGAACCTTCAGTGGATCCATCTACTTTATCTGGCTTTACCTGTGCTAATCCTATTATCATTGATGAATCCTTTGATGCAAACTATAAACTGTTCAAAAATCAGAATGGTGAAGTGTTTGCCAGGTATATGGGTACTAACTGCAGGAACGGACCGCCAATGAAGAAGATCTGGGTTCCCAAAAGCTATCTTGAAAATCTTCCGGTGAATGTTGTCATGACACCACCTGTGAAGAAGATAAACCCCGGACCAAAGGCGTCACATGGTCCAACGGCTTCATATGGAAACAGGACTCACCCGAGTCAACCTAACACCAATGTTTTGCAGGGAAATCATACTCAAACTTATGAATATGAGCGGGTGTCTTCAAACCGCTACGTTCATAATACTAAGAACTTTTCTGTTTATTCATATGAGTATCATTCATCTCCTGCAAGGCTATTTGCTAGGGCTCCAAAGCCGAAATTCTCGGATGCTACACTTAGACTCATTGCTTCTAAGCCACCCCTGAAGATGTGGGTGGTGAAGAAGAACTAACTCTCCTTTGCAGAAAATGGTCTCTAGCCAGCAATCAATGGCGTCCGATATTATTGCTGGAGACCTAAAACACAAAGGGACGCATGATAAAATGACTTACTATGCATTCCACATATGAATCGCTTACTTGTCATACTGTGTGCTAACTTTCATCTATGCTGTGATAATCCAAGTGTGCATCAAATGCTTATGCTTCACAAGATACATTGTGAAGCGTATCCCTCTAACTACACTGTAGGGTACACCAAAAGCTTCAGAATGGATTATTGACAGCGGATGCACTAATCATATGACTGGTGATCAAAGTCTTCTCATGGACTCAACCTTAGGTCCATCCGACAAGAGTCAAATCACATTTGCTGACACTGGTAAAGGCAAGGTATTGGGTCTAGGTAGAGTTGCAATCTCAAAGGATCAACACATGGATAAAGTGATGCTTGTAGAATCCCTTAGATTCAACTTAATGTCTGTCTCAATTCTTTGTGACTTAAACATGATTGTGATATTCGGAAAATATCATTGCCTTGTACTAATGGAATCTGACAAATCTGTAGTCTTTGAAGGGTATAGGAAAGGTGATTTATACATGGTAGATTTTTCAGCAGGTCCAAAACTTGTTGTATGTCTTCTTGAAAAAGCTTCAGAATGCTGGCTCTGGCATCGAAGGCTGGGGCATGCAGGCATGAGGAACTTGCACACACTCGTCAAGAAGAAGCATGTCATAGGCATCGAAGGTGTCAAGTTCAAGAAAGATCATCTGTGTGGTGCCTGCGAAGCTGGAAAGATGACAAGGGCCAAGCATCCCTCGAAGACAATCATGACGACATCACAACCCTTTGAGCTGTTGCACATGGACTTATTTGGCCCTACTCACTACTCCACCCTCACAACAACGGCGTGTCTTTATGGCTTCGTCATTGTTGATGACTACTCAAGATACACATGGGTGCACATGATTCTCTACAAGACTGAAGTACAAGATGTCTTCAGACGATTCGCCAATCGAGCAATGAACAACTATGGCATCAAGATCAAGCATATCAGAAGTGATAGCGGCACTGAATTCAAGAACACCGGCCTTGATCTTTATCTGGACACAATGGGAATCACTCATGAATTTTCTGCTCCATACACACCACAGCAAAATGGCATTGTTGAGCGCAAGAACAGAACCCTTATTGAGATGGCTCGAACAATGCTCGATGAGTACAAGACACCAAGGAAGTTCTGGCCTGAAGCCATTGATACAGCTTGTCACATCATCAACCGTGTCTACATCCATAAGCTCCTGAGCAGAACATCCTATGAGCTCCTCACTGGCAAGAAGCCAAATGTCAGCTACTTCAGAGTCTTTGGTGCTAGGTGCTGGATCAAGGATGCCCATCACAAGTCAAAATTTGAACCCAAAGCTCACGAAGGCTTCATGCTTGGCTATCGAAAGGATTCACACTCTTACAGAGTCTTCAACCTCTTCCACTACAAAATCGTTGAAACAGTGGATGTGCGATTTTATGAAACCAATGGTTCACAACGAGAGCTCCTGCCAAGCACACTTGATGAAGCTCCTTCTAGTGAATCTATCAAGCTGATGGGAACTGGTGAAATCATGCCCTCTGAAGCACAACCTGAAGAGGAACTTATCATCTCTGCACCAAACCAACCTGAAGACAATGCTCAGTCCGAAGACAATCCTCCCAATGTTGACAATGATCAACATGAGCAAGGGCTTCATCCAGTTCATCCTCGTGTTGCAAATGAAGTACAAATCAAGAAGATAATTGATAGCATCAATGCGCCTGGTCCGCTTACTCGATCAAGAGCAACACAGTTAGCAAACTTCTGTGGGCACTTTTCATTTGTGTCAATATCTGAACCCAAGAAAGTTGCTGAAGCTTTTATGGAAACTGAATGGATTCAAGCCATGCAAGAAGAACTTCAATAGTTCAAGCTGAATAATGTTTGGGAACTGGTCAAGCGCCCTGACCCTCGCAAGCATAACATTATTGGAACAAAGTGGATATATCGAAACAAGCAAGATGAGCATGGTCAAGTCATCAGAAACAAAGCACGTCTTGTGGCTCAAGGATATACTCAAGTTGAAGGAATTGACTTCGATGAAACATTTGCTCCTGTTGCTAGGCTTGAAGCTATTCGCATACTGCTAGTCTATGCTAATCACCACAATATCTTGCTATATCAAATGGATGTGAAGAGTGCATTTCTCAATGGCAAGATTGAAGAAGAAGTGTATGTTGCTCAACCACCTGGCATCCTGATATGGTGTACAAACTCAACAAAGCACTGTATGGCCTCAAACAAGCTCCTCGCGCTTGGTATGATACAATCAAAGACTTCCTGAAGAGCAAAGGCTTCAAACCTGGATCCCTCGATCCCACGCTCTTCACGAAGACATATGATGGTGAACTGTTTGTGTGCCAAATATATGTGGATGACATAATCTTCGGCTGCACCAACCAGAAGCACAGTGATGAGATTGGGTACATGATGCAAGAGCAATGTGAAATGTCCATGATGGGTGAGCTGAAGTTCTTCCTGGGTCTTCAAATCCATCAACAAAGAAATGGCATCTTCATATCTCAAGAAAAATATCTCAAAGATTGCCTGAAGAAGTTCGGCATGCAAGATTGCAAAGGTTACATGACGCCAATGCCAGCCAAACACCATCTTGGTCCCGACGACAATGTTAAAGAGTTCGATCAAAAGGTATACCGCTCCATGATTGGTTCTTTACTTTACCTATGTGCATCTAGGCCAGATATTATGCTTAGTGTTTGCATGTGTGCTCGATTCCAAGCGGCACCAAAGGAATCGCATCACTTAGAAGTGAAGCGAATTCTTAGATATTTGGCTTACACCCCAACACTCGGATTATGGTATCCAAAGGGATCAAGGTTTGATCTGGTTGGATTCTCGGATGCTAATTATGCTGGTGACAAGGTGGATCGCGAGTCTACATCAGGCACATGTCATTTTCTTGGTCGATCACTTGTCTGTTGGTCTTCAAAGAAGCAGAACTGTGTGTCACTCTCAACTGCTGAATCTGAATACATTGCTGCTGGATCTTGTTGTGCTCAGCTTCTGTGGATGAAGCAAACTCTCAAGGACTATGGCATCGATCTGAAGCAAGTCCCTCTCTTCTGCGACAACGAAAGTGCCATCAAGATTGCCAACAATCCAGTCCAGCACTCGAAGACAAAGCACATTGAAATCCGTCATCATTTTCTCAGAGATCATGTCATGAAGAAAGATATTGACATCATTCACGTCAACACTGAAGAGCAACTGGCAGATATCTTCACAATGCCCTTGGACGAGAAAAGATTTTGCAAGTTACGGTGTGAGCTAAATATCTTGGAATCCTCGAATGTCCTGTGATCAGGCACACATCCTAACACTTATGCATGTAGATGACTTAGATGTGCAACACACAAAGAAATGTATATCTTCAATCAATGAAGACTTACACTCTGAGTGTGAATATATTAACATGGAATTTGACTTCAGAGCGCCACGATAATTGTGCGCCGTGTCTGGGTCTAATACTTCCTATACGGTGGAAAACGCCACCACCAAATTTCTCATTTTGAAGTGTTTCACTCATGGCGTTATTTTGCAAAGACTTCGCATTTGGTTTGTCTTCAGTTTCAATTTATCTTCGTGATTTTCTGCGCTATGATGATTTGATTGCACATATATATATATACTAGTGTTCTATCCTCTACAGCATTCACTTATAGCTATGTCTTCACTGCTGAATCTTTTGAACTAAGTGAATGTGATCGGACCCTAATCTCTCTATGCTTAGTATCTCAAACTCTATCTGTCCAAATCATATGCATTCTATTGAAACTGTCGAATGTCTTCTCTGCATCCTTGTCAGGAGAAGACACAGAGACAAAACATCAAGTCCTATTTAAATGAATCATCTTTATTGTCGATATCCGGAGAAGCCGGAGCGAACATCCGACATACCTGGCGGGCGTGGGAACGTGGGACAATTCTAAATGTGTTGCATGCTTTCCACGTACCCCACAGATGTGAACAGACAGGGGCACCTGCGTAATTGCGCTGTGCTGCACACCTACTTATAATTATGTGTCCCCTGCGGTAAAGAAATCCTTCTTCCATCTCTCTAGCTCCTTCAAAACCCTAGCGCCACCGCTAGCTCGCGACGACGCCGGCGACGAAGCTCTTAGCTGCCGCAACTTCTCCGACGCCGTCCTCATGCCGGCCGCGGACATCGTCCTCTCCGCCGTCGCCGTAGGTGTCCTCCGTCGCCAAGTTAGGGCATGGTGGACTAAACTGCTCGGTCTCCTATTCTTCCCATCTAGCAGTTCTTCGTGCGGTAATTATAACTCTATTTTTACCACCTTTTTGATCTTCATGATTCATCCTATTTACCAAAAGTGGTTTCTGCCTACTCAATGTTAAATCTATTCTGTCTGCATCTCTTAATGCTTAGTATATTCACTTAGATGTCCTATCTAGTTTGATTCCTCACTTGTACTTATTCACGGATTGGTACAAATCTGGAACCAACTCACCTATATAAGTGAATGTCTTCGCATCATGAGGTCAATGTCTTCAAACTGATTTATCTTCAAAATCTTCTGAGAATGCATATGACCTCGTCCCCTTCCCTCGCATCTCTAATGCTGTCACAGGTACATGTCCTTGGGAGAATCCCTAGGTTCTCATAGTCTGCATTCGTTTGCAGAATACTTACAGCATCATATCAATTCTCCTGAAGCCAGTTCATGTTTGACCAGCAAGAGTAAATCTCTGAAGCCTTTGAGCATATTGAAACCGTTCAGTTTGAAGTTCATGACTGCAGAGAAATCAGTCAGGAAGGGTGGAAGACAGGGTCGTGGAGGAACTTCTAGGGATCTGCCTGATGATCTTGCAGATATATATAAAACAGATCCTGAAGAAGATTACAATCAACGCAAGACTCAAATCCAATGGATTCAACGCTATTGGGCTGAACAGTGGTACAAGTACAAGTTCATCACTCAGGAGTACGCAGAGAAGTATGCTATCAAGAGTCCTTGGGGCGATGTTCTCTATCGAGGCCTTCCCCCCAAGAACAAGTTGAAGCCATTGAGCAAAAATTCTATCCTTGCATGGTCCGTGGACCATAGCCTGAAGAAGCCGACCCATCACCATTGCTCTGGTGTCGTGACGGCAATCTCTTCAAGCGCAACTTCCAGTTTGCTATGTCTTCAGCAAAGGAAAACAAGAAGTCATGGGGATTAGACTTCAATCCTGGTCCCTCTGCTCCCCGTGAGGATGGGACACGTCAAGCTGAAGAGAACAAAATTGGCCCCTTTGCAAACCTTGATGGTCTCACCTCCTACGTCTTGGTTCAGGGTGCCAAAGTGGATCATTCCAACAATGATGCTGATTCTGATGAAGCCCCAGCTCCTACTCCAAGGCCGAAGAAGCCAAAGAAGATTAAGGCTTCATCATCAGCCGCCCCTCCAAAAGCTTCTCGTGTGAAGCCATTGGCCACTGCACCTCCTGAATCCAGTGTGCAGTCTGAAGATCAATCCCGTATCTCCAAGAAGACGGAGAAGAAAAAGCAACTTGTCAGGCGTACTGATCAAGCTCTGACTCCTGCTTCTATTCTGCGTGAAGAACCCATTGATCTATCAAGTGATGAAGATCTTGCGGATGATGCTCTTGAGCAGCTGATAAAGAGCAAGGAAGAAGCAGAAATCTTCAGCAATTTGCCTCTCTTTGATGTGGCCATCATCCACAATTTCATTGATGAGTGGTTCGACACCCCAAATGTCAGCTTTGAAGATTTACAGCTTCCTATTGGCCTCAGCGTCTCTTTTAATGGCGCCATTGCTTTTGAGCTGGCTCTCGCTCAGCGAATCGTTGAGCTCAAGAACAAGATTGATTATGAGAAGACTCAATTCAAGAAGCATGTGCCAAGCTAAGTGTTCAAGACGTCAGAAACTTCAAGGTCATGCTGCATGAGCTTAAAGAAGCATTTCCGAAGAAGCGCCAAGAAGCTCAAGGCTCTCGTGAGCGCATGAAGAGTTTGGCTGATAAGTGTGTGCTTGCCTACAATGAGGCTGAGAAGCGCAAGTCACTTGGCCATCCTGGCATTGACCCCAGGATGGTAGCAAAGAAAAAGGAGAAGCTTCCTGCTGATCAGCCTCCGCCTTCAAGCCAAGTAGCTCCATGCATTATCTTCGCAAGTAGCATGACTGGCTCGAAGCCAAAGGTCACCACAACCGCTTCAGAACAGAAGAAGACGAGGGCTGCAGAGGCTGAAGCCAGAAAGAGGAAGAATACTGAAGCCTCTGATACCGCTCCCTCCAAGAAGAAGCGCAAGACCAAGAAGAATAGGGCTGCTCCCACAGAGCCCCCTTTTGTTGAACCCATCTCAGTGATTCATCCTGCATCTGCATCCCAAGAACTTCACATGACTGTTCATGAGCCTGCTTCCACAGAGGCTCCTGAAGCTGAAGATATACCAGCAACTGAACCCACCGCTGCTGAAGACATTGATCATCATGACAATGTTGAAGATGATGAAGTTCTTCCTCAGATCGAATACAATGTGGTATCATCGCATGTTCATACGAACAGCGAACTCATCAGCATTGGTCGTCCTCTGATGCCAATTGCTCAGGATGATTCATGGGCTGATCACCCGCAAGACCAAGACTCCCCCAACACTCCCCAACAACAACAAGTCACACCATCCGTACAAGCTGAAGAGGATGAGGGCCTGCCCACTCCATCTCCCAAAGCATCGCCTGTACTTCAAAGGATTCACAAAGGACCAAGGCCTCAAGCTCCTCTTCCGAGCGTTCCAGAAGGAGAAGTGCATCATCAACCTGTTGCACGTCAAGTGTTTTCAGAAGCCACTCCTGCTGTGAATGTCTCTGCGTCTGAAGCACCAGCTGCTGAAGACAATCCGGCTGCATCAGCCGATGAAGAACGTCAAGAAGAACGTGTCTCTACTCCCCCCATTCCTGAAGAAATAGTTCATGAGGTGAACGTGTCTATGCCTGACCCTCCAGCTCCTCAAGTGGAGGTTGAAAATCCTGAAGCTGCCACAACCAACGCAAGTGAAGCCGATGACGTTGTCATGGCTGAAGCAAATGTGGAGCTTGCAACAACCAGTGTGCCTGAAGCTAATGCGGCCACTGCACCTGAAGCTAGTGAGGCTACTGCTCCTGAAGCACCTGTTGTGCAACCTGAAGCCATAGCTGCTGCCACTGCTCCTGTTCCAGCACCAAGGCCCTATACAATTGAGCAAGCATATAACCATGGAGAGCTAACAACAGTGAGATGGCCCGTTCTGGTCCCTCCGCCTAATGTCTCTGGTCCTCAATTTGACTATCACATTGAGCATAGGCCTCAGGTCCAGAAGCCCAAGCCAAGACTGCCAACCTTTCCTGGTGCTACCACCGCCGTCGGGTCCTTCAATGCAAATGGTTTCAAGAACCACAACACATTCTTTGATAGCTCAAAGAACCCTTACACGAAGCCAAGAATTGCATCAGATCGGTTCTGGAGTCATCAGCAACCAAGCTATTACTCCTGTGTTCTGTATGATCAAGGGCGCATCTTCCCTTATATGCGCCTCGACACTGACGCTATTATTGGACTGCCCTGATTAGAAGAAGCACTTGACTGCTTTCGTGATGCTGGGCTGCTCAGTTTTGTCACAGATAAAGAACACTAGAATGAAGAACTATTGCTTCAATTCTATGCTACACTGCACATTCGCGGCTACAACAGAGATACGAAGACTTGGGTTCTCGAGTGGATGACCGGAAACATTCATCATGAAGCCAAAGCTATGAATATCATCGAGCTTACAGGCCTGTCCACTCCTGGAGAACTCTATGAACCTGGCTGTCAACATCACCGCAATGCTCTAGAAAGCATCTTTCATCGGCCCGAACCCAATATGAGTCAGATGCTGAGCATGAAGAAGCCTTTGCCACGTGATGCTAAATATCCAACAGAGTTCTTTGTTGAAGACCTTGAGTATCTGCCACGCACCATATATCACATCATCAGGCGGACTCTATGGCCTATCAAAGGACATTCATCAGCGGCAAAGCTTGAAGGAGCTATGAAGACTTTGGTCTTCTACATTTTCAATGGCATCAGCTTCAATGCACAAGATTTCTTCATCAGACAACTTGCTGCCTCCGGCTCTGATCTCTTTGGTCTGAAGTTTTATGCTCCATGGGTCATGCGCCTCATAAAGCAACACTCTACTGTCAACTATCAACCTTCTGCTCGCAATCATGTGATTTTTCTACCTGAAGTTGATATGTCAGTTGAAGCCATATACCATGGCCCTGCCAAGAAGCCTCTTTGTCTTCAGAATGCCGAGCACCAAAGCTTCACTCAACCCATTGAAGGTGTTCAAGCAGCTACACGAATCTATCCATTGGCTGGAAATACTCGTCTGCCTCATCGAGCACCTACTGAAGCCACTGAAAGCACCATTGCCCAAAGGCCTCGGAAGCGTTCTCGCGTTCTCAATGACCGAGAACTTCTTGTGGCCCTTCATCAGAAACAGGATAAACACCACTTTTTGCTCAAGAGACAGATGCAAAGCCTCTTGGTGGATGTCAATCGCATTCGCAACCTTGCCACCAAGAATGCCTTTGCTGCTCATGAAACCTGCCGGCGATCATGGAAGAATTTGACCCTGCTTAGTGTTGAAGCAGATCTTCAAGACGATGGCTTCAATGAAAGATTTCAGTTTGACTCCACTCCTCCACGGAATGCTGTCCTACAAAGAACTCCATCTCTTGAAGACTCTGAATATTCTTCCTCCACGGCAACGGTAAATGCCAGAGTGATCGATGATGAAGATGATGCTACTTCACCACCTCCTACTACTACTGCGCGCATCGACACTGCACCAAGTTCATCTGCACCGCCACCCAACGACGACAACCCTGCTGCTTCACCTACTCATCAAGAAGACGAGTAGATGCTCTATGTCTTCAAACCTTTTTGGTCATTACTGACAAAAGGGGGAGAAGCGTATGAGTTGATAGTCTTCAAGCGGGTTCAAATGGGCGGTTGCGTTATATTTTTGCCTAGTGTTTACAACTCTTGCATTTGATACACTTCGTTCTTTGAGTTGTAACACTTAAACTTGATGGTCGTCTGCCACTTATTTGCATTTCCACGTGCGATGATAACTTCCGCACTAAATCATCCTGCAGACGTCCATTTTTCATTATGCATGTCATCCTATATACTATATCATTTCATGCATGATGAATTATCTTCATAAGTTGAAGTGGATCTCCACAAGTACAACCTGCCATGTGCATTTGCATTCCAAAAGCAAAATTATTTATATGCACATCTTCAGGGGGAGCCCTTGCTACTTATGAAGATAAATTCCTATCCTTTACAATTTCACATACTTTATCCCCGTTGAAAACTTCAACCAGTTTGTCATCAATCACCAAAAAGGGGAAGATTTTAAGTGCATCTAGTGCCACCCCTAGTTGGTTTTGGAGTATTGACGACAAAGTTGGTTGAGGGACTAATGCGTTTGTGAGAATTGCAGGATAACGCAGGTAGTGTCCCTCATTGATTCGGTTTATCTACCGGAGATGACCCCTAAAAATGTATGAAGACATTGAAGACAATGGTGGTATGAGAAGATATTCATATTGAAGACTATGACATGAGAAGACACTGCGTGAAGACTATGGAGCACGAAGACTGTGTGGTTTCGTTGTTTCCTTTTCTTCTTTGTTGAGTCATAGGAACCACCGTACTGTTAAGTGGGGTCCAAGTGAACTAAGTCAGAGTGACTGAAGTGATGCTCAACCCAAATCCTATGTCTTCGAGCGAAGACAATGAGAGCAAATCTTATCCAGAGTTGGATGAGTCAGCTTTTCTTGTAGCCCAAGTAAAGTTGCCGTGTGTATTTGAAATCTGACCGTTGGAACACGTGTCAGTTCCTTAGTGACCCAGGGTCATTTTAGATAAATCAGGTCGGGTTGCCTAGTGTCTATAAATAGCCCACCCCTACACCATATATTGGTGGCTGCTCAGAGTTAGTATACGACTTTTGTCATTTGAGAGCAACCCACCTCGAAGCATTTGAGAGAGAGAAATCCTTGCAAGGACAAAGCCCAAACACCCAGAGCCAAAGAGTGTTAGGCATCACTGAAGTCTTTCTGTCTGTGTGACCTGAAGACTTATTACACTTGAGGACTGTGTATCCTCCATCCGGTTAGGCGTCTCATTCTGAGCATCCAAGAGACATTGTGGATTGCTGGGTGAACGGAGTCTGTGAAGGTTTGGAAGTCTACCTTAAAGACTTACCAGAGTGATTGGGCGAGGACTGGGTGTCCTTAGCTCAAGGGGAATAAGGTGAAGACACGGTCTTCTGAGTTGAATCTCAGCCTCCCTAACCAGACGTACAGTTGTCACAGCAACTGGAACTGGTCCAACAAATCCTGTGTCTTCAACAAGTGACAGGTTCTATCTCTTCCCTCCTTTACTTTGAGTTTGTCTTCGTGAAGTCATTGCTTATCTGTCTTATCTGATTGACTTCATTTCTTGACTACTATTGTTGATTGGCTTCATACTATATTCCATCCTGATCCTACTACCTAGCTGCTATTGGTCTTCGTACATTAATGCTATTGCATACTTGACTATGGCTTGCTTGTTGTAGTTTATCTTCCGCTGCATATCAATTAGGTTATTTCTATTGTTTGTCTTTGAAACTTCCATGTTTTGAAGACTTTCATAAAAATCGCCTATTCACCCCCCCTCTAGTCGATAACTAGCACTTTCACATATGTCCCCTTGGATACATTCCAAGAACGCGGGGATTTCATCCCTCACCTTGAGGGGCGATGGCCTAATGACTAACTTCCCCTTAGCGCATGCGGAGCACACGAAATCATCGGGATTCGGGAAGTTCTTCACGTTAACATTATGGCCATGTCAGTTGTTAATTATATTTCTCATCATCCTAAGTCCGGGGTGGCCTAACCTATCGTGCCAGAGGTAGAAGAGTTCAAAGCTTCTAAAGACGGTCTTGAGGGTAGTGTACACGGGAGGTGCTACTATCTTAGTGTAGTATAGCCCTGTGTCAAACGAAGGAAGCCTTTCGATAACATGTTTACCACCGGCATCCCGCTTTGTGATGAGTAGGCACTCCTTGCCGTTTTCATTATCGGTCTCAGCATGGAAACCATTAGCGCAGATGTCTCTAAAGCTCAAAAGAGTATGAGTCGACTCTGGGTACAACAACGCATCATTAATGATCAAAGTTGTTCCCATAGGGAGTATAATAGTGGCTCGTCCGGAGCCAACTATGTGAGAACCGCAGCCGGCGATTGTCATAATACTTCCCGGAGATTTTTAATGGACTCAAAATACTTAGTTTCTCGTAAAATGGTATGAGTGGTGGCGCTATCGGCAAAGCACGTTTCCTCCATTCGGGCGCCACACACGTTCTAAAATATGACATCTAATTAATGTAATGAGGAAGAAAATACATTAAAGAGAAATGCACACATGTCAGAACATAACATGCTATCATGTATAAATAATGGAATAAATGAATAAATGTCATCCAATCGCCAAAGTAAAGAATAAGTTTATGCTCTCATAGAGCTTACAACCAAATCGAATTTATTCAATTTTATTGTATCACGGAATCATGATAACCAAAGAGTTATGCTAAGTGGACTCGGTGAAGAAACCATTCACTTCCGCCGCAATCTCCATACTAGTGAGCTGATCCTCCTTAGAAATCATCTTGGAGGCCGCATCAATGTCTAGTGGCGCCGCCGCCGCCAAGGCGACCATGTGGCAACCTCCATGGCGACGTGGGCGTCGGTAGAGACCGCCAAAGGTACCGCGATGGGCACCACGGGGGTCGCCTCTATGGGCGCAGCAGGGGGCGTAGCGATCATCACGGGTGCCGCCATGGGCGCCGGTGGTGCTCCCTCCTGAACCAAGGCGAGGTGCGTCTCACGCGCCTTCCGAGCCTTGTATGCTTCAACGACCTCCGGTGGTGCGCGGCACTGGCGGGAGAAATGCTCCACCGAGCCACAACGCAAGCAGTCCTGAGGCCGCTGCCCTCCCTTGCCCGGCTTGTTCTGCTTAGCCGGGGCAGGAGGGTGAGGTCCCTTCTTCTTGCCCTTGCGGCCCCTCTTCTTCTGTTGAGGCTTGCGGACTTTGAGAGCGTTCACCTCCTGGCGAGAACTTCCCCCAAGTGGTTGTGCGACAAAGTTCTTTTTGAGAACCTCATCCTGCGCCTCCGCCACCTGGAGGACGTCAATCAACTCTGAATACCTCGTGTAGTTCCCCTGGCGGTAGTTCCGTGAGGACTGGACCGCGTCGGGGTGGAAAGTGGATAGGGTTTTCTCAATCTTCTGGGAATCGATAATCTCAGTACCACACAACCGAAGAGTCGTACAAATCCGGTGCAGAGCCGAATTGTACTCCCCAACCGTCTTGAAGTCCGCAAACCTCAGACGGATCCACTCTGCCTCTGCATGTGGATTCACATTGTAGTTCAGCCGCTCAAACCGCTGCTTAAGGGCGGTCCAAAGGCCAGAAGCACTGCGCTCAGCCATATACTCATCTTTCAGAGTAGGTGACAGGTGATGACGGAGAAAGTGCAGAGCCTGCGCATTCTCAGTTTCGAACTTGGGATCAGTGGCGGCCAGCTGGGCCCCCTTTCCGATCGCCCTCAAGAGGGTTTTGCCCTGGAGAAAAATCTCGTAGTCCAAGGGCCAAGACAGGTAGTTCAGCCCTGTCTGGGCCAACTCAGCAAACTCCCTGTGGACAATTCCGGCCATCTGCGATTTATGCAAAAATCATGAGATTACATCAGGTAATCTTTTGCACAAAGCGATGTTGATAAACTTATTCAATAAAAAGGACGTTCCAATATTTAAAACATGCTTTATATGACTTACTAAATGATTAAGAGTGTTAATCAATTAATCTACAGCAGTAAAATCATACAATAATATCATGTTACAAAACATAGCATGTTAAGCGCATCTAGTGTGTGAAAACTAGCCCAAAAATTGGATTCCCAAGGCATTTTTAAGCCCCAAATACGCATTTCCAGCGAAAACAGATAGTTCCAGGGACTTATACGGAAAATATTATAGCAGGAATAAAAATTCGCATAAAATCTGGAAACTCCGAGGGATCAAAAGCATAGAAACGCGCGCGCGTGTGCTCTCTGGCCTGGTCCAGTGCGCTCGCAGGCCGAAATGGGCCGTCGGCCCGTGTAGCCAGCCCCACCGCCCTCCCCCCGTTTTCTTTTTTTTATGGAGGAAAGGAAAAAATGGGACCCGGTCCACAGCAGCCCACTGGGCCGGCTGCTCGCCAGCTCAGGGGTCGCTAGGGTTTCCTAGCGCCCGAGCGGCGGCGGCGGCACGTACGCACTGCGCGGCCAGGGCAGGCCAGCGCGCGTACTCGCGGCGGCGAAGACCACGCACGCACGCACGCAGGGCGCGGCCGGGATGGCCAGCGCTCGCGGCGGCGGCGGCCACGGCTCGCGGCGGTAGCTGCGGCTGCGCCACGGCTCGCGTCGGCGTCGGCAGCCACTGTTTGCGGCGTCGAGCACGCGCCAGCAGGGCGCGGCCATGGAGAGGCCGGCGTGTCGCGGCCTGGAGGGCGCGCGGCCACGGCACGGCCCCGGCGCGGGGCGGCCAGGCCCCTGCGGCCACGGCACGGCGGCGGCGACAAGGGCCAAGCCAGCTAGCCCGCCGGGCGCAGCTACCTTACGTGCACGCGGAGGCGGCCAGCAGCCGGGACCAGCAGGGCCTACGGCGGCATGAAACATGCATCGGGCACGGGTATGGCGAGCTGCTTGGGACGGCGACGCCGGCGTCGGGATCTCAAAAATATCATCGTGTTCATCGGGAACATCGACGGCGCGTGGCACAACGGGTGCGTTGCGGCGGTACCGTGATCATCTTGATCGCGATCTGTACCGACTCCCTATAGTGCAGTCAACAAGTTCCTCTTAGTCCAAGAACATCGACATTGGTCGGCGACGTGTTCGTCCGCTCGGTTCTTGGGAGGAAAATCCGCACCATAGGTAGATCAAATCCGAAAAAGAAACTAACCGCAAAAACGGAATCGCGGTAACGAGGGGAATCCATTTTTGCCAAGAGTGGGGATCGGATCTTATACCTCCGCGGGTCGACGAAAGCCTGCGTGATGCAGGCTTGACGGAGAGTTGGTGGAGCGAAGCATGCTGATAACGTGTTCCGCAACTCCTGCCGGCGAGTCCGGTCCAAGGTTGCGGAGCGAGAGCGAGCGTCGTAGACGAAGTAGTCGAAGTAGTCGTACACGCGAAAGTAAATGACACAGAGAGTTATGGAGGAGACCAGCTTTATTAATCAATGATTAGGTGTTACAATGATGTCTCCTCGTTGCTTTATATAGGGACTAGGTGGTCTAGGGATAAGTACCCACTTAACGTAAAGTGGGGAAACGGGAGGGGCTACCCCGTGCGGCGCGCAGCCACCATCGTGGTGGCTCCGATTTTCCAACAATGTCCACCGTGATTGACAGGTTCAAATTTTATTAAGGGCATTGGTGGGTAATTTTCATGATCTTTAATGTCATTGTCTATTTTTGATATCCATCGATTGTAATTGGCTTCTTAACTTAAACTAATGGTCAGATGTTTCTAATTTTTGCGGTACTTTCTAGTTTATTTTCTTATTTTCGGTTAACCCATCAAATACTTTTTATATATAATAGATGAGTACTCCAACTACAAGTACGGATATGCACTCGATAAAAATATATAATTGCCACCCTTAATTACATTACACCTTTCTTTTGAGAAGTACTTATTACATTCCATCTAAAGCCTCGAAGTAAATTGTTTCCAAAAATAGCATGCCCGTTCTTTGCATTGTAAACAACCATGCGAAGGCAGTTAGCTTGTCCGGCAACCACTAGCTGAATAATACACATCACAGCAGTCAGTAACCTTCGCTACATCTCTCAGCACTCCCCAAACAACCTCGCGAAGTCAGGATGAGGCCGTTCTACACGATGCTACTGGCCCTCGCCATTGTGGTGCTCTGTTCAGGTATGCATATATACTCACATTGGCATATCTACGTGCGTTATTAGTTTCAACTTTTCAAGTAACAAACTGGAGTAATATATATGCCTCGCGCTAATTACTCTGTGTGCGCTGTTCGATCCGTAGATGCGGTGACAAAGGTGGTGACGGCTAACGGCGGTGGCGCCACTGCGACGGTGACCCCCATGGACTGCAAGGTGCTCCCGACCATCCCCGGCATATGCAATCCTGACAAGTGCATGGAGTACTGCCAGGAACGCATCAGCGGCACCTCGGTGGGCGAGTGCGTTTCCGACGGATGCCGGTGCACGTACTGCGGTATCCCACCTAGTGGTCGTCGGAACTGAACGGAGAGCAGGCATACGCTGCTGCATGCTTCTTTTTCCTGATGAATAATTATATGTTGATGACGTTTGGTCGAGTAGGATATTGACCTCCTTAACTGTCACTCTCAAATAATGCTCGTGTTTTTATATATTTTATATCTAAAAAGAAATATAAGCAATGGCAGGATCCGAAGCAGCTACCTCTTGGTTGAAAGCTTCATGTGATAAAGAAAGAGCCAACCTGAATTGATGTTACTAAATACCTCGATCTATCGCACTTTTCTCCTTCCTTCCTTTCCTTTTCTTTTTTCTTTTTACCTATTTCCTGTTCTTTTCTCGTTTTTTCAAACAGTTTTTTTCCGGGTTTCATGTTTCTTTCTTTTTTTCTGTTCCTTTTCTGTTTTCCTTTTTCTTTTGCAATGTGCAAACTTTTTCAATTTCGCTTTTTCTAAAAATCAATAAACTTATTTTAATTTTGTGAATATTTTCTCAATTTTTTAAATTTTTTTAAAATCCGTGAACTTTTTTCAATATTGATGCTCTTTTTTTAAAATCTATGAGCCTTTTTAAAAATGTATGAATTTTTTCAAAGTTGATGGACTTTGTTTTTCAATGTCGATGGACTTTTTCAAAATCGATAAACTTTTTCCAAATCGTTGGACATTTTTTCCAAAATCCGTGAATTTTTTTCTATTCATGGTCTTTTTCAATTTGTGAACATTTTGCAAATCCATAAACTTTTTTTCATATCAATGAACTTTTCCGAAAAGATAACCACTTGTTGAAAGTGAACGGTTAATGGTCAACTTGTTGAACCACGAAGAACTAATCGGGCGTATGCTCCTCACGAGCGACGGCTGATCGCCCATGTAGTTTGGCCGGCCCCATGAAAGGTGGCGTGCGAGCGCTGCGTCCACTAACTGGCACAGCAAACGCTGACTAGGAGCTCCCGCTTTATAGAAAGTAGCGTCACACAAACCGGCGCACACACCTCTCCCTCCTCGGCTTGGCCCATTTATTTATTTTCTTATCTTAACCTTCAAAATATAGGTGCATGAAGTAGAATTCCAACTATTGAACTCTTGGATTACTTCCACTCGCTATAACTTCGAACTGTGAACTCCTTCTTAAATTTGTGAATCTTTTCAATTTGTAGATTGATTAAAATGGAGCTTAATGTTCTCGTTTTCCAAACTTTTTTTCACAAATTTAAGGAAGGTTTGCATTTAAAAAATATTGGTAATTGTTTTCAAAACTACGTGGTTTGCCTGTCCATTAGGTGGACGTTCCCTTGATTTGTAGGTTGATCAAGGTGGAGCTTCTGACCTTAGCGGTAATTTCTCCCTCAGATCGTATTTCTTAAAGAGCCGCGGTGGATCTATTCCGCCTAGGCGCCAGGATGCTTCGGGAAGATTTTTGTGCCCGCCTACTTACCTATTACATCCACTTGGTCTTCATTGAACTCTTTGTGTAGAATTTATGGCCGCAATATGAGTCTTCTCCGGTTCCTAAACCAGAGAGGACTCATATTGACAATTCAGATTGCACACAAAAAGATCATTGATGACCAATGTGTTTTTGCATGCTTACACTTAGCAGTAGGCAGTAGCGCGTTTTATGGGACGGTGCTACTGCTAAAGCCATCCTATCTTCCCCACCAGGCCGCCCCTCACTCTCCTCTCTCTGCTCCACTCACTCTCCCCCGCACCATGTCGTCTACCGCCGCTGCATTGCCGCCCGCTGCTGCCGCCGTCGCCCCTCCCTCCTCCATCTCGCCGCCGTCGCCCCCTCCCTCCCTAGCCCCCTCCTCCATCCTGCTGCCCCCCCCCTGCCGTCACGGCCACCGAGGTAGCTCCTCCTCCCTCCCCCATCCTTCCCACCTGTTCCCTCCTTCCTCCCACTCGTTCCTCCCTCCTTCATACCCCTCCTACCTCCCTCCTTCCTACTCCTCTTCCCGCCCTCCTTCCTACCCCTCCTCCCTCCCTTCTCTCTGTTCTTGTAGAATGTAGGTAGTTTAAATGTAGATTTTAGAATGTAGACATTGTAGAATGTAGGTTTTGTAATAGAATAACTTTAGCCTATTTTAGGTGTTTTGAATAGAATAGGAAATTTTAGGTCTTTTGATTAGACATTTTAGTAATGGAAATTTTTAGTTGGTAGAATTTGAAAAAATGTTCTGTACTTGTTATATTCTGAACTTAGGGCATATTTTAGGGTTTAGTAAAAGAAATAGTAATAGTGGATGATGATGTAGATGTTTTAGGTATAGAACATTTTGAATAGATGATGATGTAGATTTTTTTAGTAGAACTAGTTTATTTAGTGTTGCTCAAGAATTGCTCATATGATGTAGATATAAACATGTATATCTAGTGTTGCTCAAATAGGATATGTGCTTGCCCAAGTGACCATGTTTGCAGGTAACACCTTCGAGTGGCCTATGTTATGCCGGCGTGTTGATTAATTTCCGTTCCGGCAAATTTCAGGCGCTCGATATGTCCTTTTTTAGTAAAGGTCATGCTGGATTTTTCCTCTGAAGTGGATCATTAATCCTTTTCTAATATTGCTTTAGGAAAATGTAGCCACCATCTGTTGGGAAACGAAGCATGCAATTTCCAAAAATTTCCTACGATCACGCAAGATCTATCTAGGAGATGCATAGCAACGAGAGGGGGAGAGTGTGTCCACATACCCTCGTAGTGGAAGCGTTAGTTAATGCGGTTGATGTAGTAGAATGTCTTCACGATCCAACCGATCCAAGTACCGAACGTACGACACCTCCGTGTTCAGCACACGTTCAGCTCGATGACGTCCCTCGAACTCTTGATCCAATCGAGGGTCGAGAGAGAGTTCCGTCAGCACGATGGCGTGGTGACGGTGTCGATGATGTGATCCGCGCAGGGCTTCACCTAAGCACTACGATGCTATGACCGGAGAAGTAAACTGTGGGGGGTGGCGGGAGGCGCCGCACACGACAAAGAGAACAATTGATGTGCCTTTGGGGTGCCCCCTGCCCACGTATATAGAGGGGAGAGAGGCCGGCGGCCAGGAGGGGCGCGCCATGGGGGGAGTCCTTCTTGGACTCCTAGTCCAAGTAGGATTCGACCCCCCTCTACCTTTTTTTCACTGGGGGGAATAGGAAGGAGAGGGAGAGGGAAAGGGAAGGAGGCGCCGCCCCCTCCTCCTTGTCCTATTCGGACTCCCTAGAAGGAGGGCGCACGGCCACCCCCCGCGGGCTTCCCTCTCTCTCTCCCTTATGGCCATGTTGGCCCAACACTTCCCCGGAGGGTTCCGGTAACCCCTCGGTACTCTGAAAAATGTCTGAACCTCTCTGAAACTTTTCTGGTGTCCAAACATAACCTTCCAATATATCAATCTTTACCTCTCGACCATTTCGAGACTCCTCATCATGTCCGTGATCTCATCAGCGACTCCCAACAAACTTTGGTCATCTCCGATCAATATCGAACGTTAAGCGTGCGGAACCTACGGGTTTGAGAACTATGTAGACATGATCGAGACACATCTCCGATCAATAATCAATAGCGGAACCTAGATGCTCATATTGGCTCCTACATATTCTACGAAGATCTTTATCGGTCAAACCGCACAACAACGTACGTTGTTCCCTATGTCATCGGTATGTTACTTGCCAGAGATTCCATCGTCGGTATCATCATACCTAATTCAATATCATTATCGGCAAGTCTCTTTACTCGTTCCGTATTGCTATATCCCGCAACTAACTCATTAGCCACATTGCTTGCAAGCCTTATAGTGCTGAGCATTATCGAGAGGGCCCGGAGATACCTCTCCGATACACGGAGTGACAAATGCTAATCTCGATCTATGCCGACCCAAAAAACACCTTTGGAGACACCTATAGAGCATCTTTATAATCACCCAGTTACGTTGTGACGTTTGATAGCACACAAGGTGTTCCTCCGATATTCGGGAGTTGCATAATCTCATAGACAGAGGAACATGTATAAGTCATGAAGAAAGCAATAGCAATAAAACTTAACAATCATTATGCTAAGCTAACGAATGGGTCTTGTCCATCACATCATTCTCTAATGATGTGATCCCGTTCATCAAACGGCAACATATGTCTATGGTCAGGAAACATAACCATCTTTGATTAACGAGCTAGTCAAGTAGAGGCATACTAGGGACACTTTGTTTTGTCTATGTTTTCACTCATGTACTAAGTTTCGTGTTAATACAATTCTAGCATGAATAATAAACATTTCTCATGATATAAGGAAATGTAAATAAAAACTTTATTATTGCCTCTAGGGCATATTTCATTCAGTCTCCCACTTGCACTAGAATCTATAATCTAGATTACATAGTAATGATTCTAACACCCATGGAGTCTTGGTGCTGATCATGTCTTGCTCGTGGAAGAGGCTTAATCAATGGGTCTACAACATTCAGATCCGTATGTATCTTGCAAATCTCTATGTCTCCCTCCTTGACTTGATCGCAAATGGAATTGAAGCGTCTCTTGATGTGTTTGGTTCTCTTGTGAAATTTGGATTCCTTTGCCAAGGCAATTGCTCTAGTATTATCACAAAAGATTTTCATCGGACCCTATGCACTAGGTATTACACCTAGATCGGATATGAACTCCTTCATCTAGACTCTTTCATTTGCTGCTTCCGAAGCAGCTATGTACTCCGCTTCACACATAGATCCCGCCACGGTGCTTTGCTTGGAACTGCACCAATTGATAGCTCCACCATTCAATATAAATACATATCCGGTTTGTGACTTAGAGTCATCCGGATCAGTGTCAAAGCTTGCATCGACGTAACCATTTATGACAAGCTCTTTGTCACCTCCATAAACGAGAAACATATCCTTAGTCCTTTTCAGGTATTTCAGGATGTTCTTGACCGCTGTTTAAAGGATCGAGAAGAGGTGTCTAGGGGGGGGGGGGGTGAATAGACTCTTAGTAAGAAAAGTTGCAGTTTTTAATCTCTTTAAATTGAAGTGGAGTTTTGGCACAAGTTTTAACATTCACAATACATATCAAGCAAGCATGCAAAGAGTATATGAGCAGCGGAAAGTAAAGCATGCAACTTGCAAGAAAGTAAAGGGATGGGATTGGAGTGTGCAAACGCAATTTTAGAGACGGATTTTTTTGTCGTGGTTCCGATAGGTGGTGCTATCGTATATCCACGTTGATGGGGACTTCAACCAACGAAGGGTAACGGCTGTGCGAGTCCACGGAGGGCTCCACCCATGAAGGGTCCACGAAGAAGCAACCTTGTCTATCCCACCATGGCCATCGCCCACGAATGACTTGCCTCACTAGGGTAGATCTTCACGAAGTAGGCGATCTCCTTTCCCTTACAAACTCCTTGGTTCAACTCCACAATCTTGACGGAGGTTCCCAAGTGACACCTAGCCAATCTAGGAGACACCACTCTCCAAGAAGTAACAAATGGTGTGTTGATGATGAACTCCTTGCTCTTGTGCTTCAAATGATAGTCTCCCCAACACTCAACTCTCTCTCACAGGATTTGGATTTGGTGGAAAGAAGATTTGAGTGGAAAGCAACTTGGGGAAGGCTAGAGATCAAGATTTATGTGGTAGGAATGGTATATCTTGATCTCAACACAAGTGTAGGTGGTTCTCTCTCAGAAAATGTATGTTGGAAGTGTAGGCATGTTCTGATGACTCTCTCCATGAATGAAGAGTGGGTGGAGGGGTATATATAGCCTCCACACAAAATCTAACCGTTACACACAACTTACCAAACTCAGTGGGACCGAATCGTGAAACTCGGTCAGACCGATTTAGTCCATAGTGTGACCGTTAGGCATTTCGGTGGGACTGACATGTCAACTCGATGGGACCGATATGGTTAGGGTTAGGGCACAATGTAATCTCGTTGAGAACAATTACACAAACTGGTTGAGACCAATTTTGGTAATAAGCTAACCAGAGAGTTGGCAAGGCAAACTCGGTGGGACCGATTCGCTCATCTCGGTTGGACCGAAACATTACGAAAGGGAAATAGAGAGTTTGCGTTGCAATCTCGGTGGGACCGATCGCTCATCTCGGTTGGACCAAAACGTTTATGAAGGGAAACAGAGAGATTACAATCCCATCTCGGTGAGACCAAGATCCCTATCGGTGTGACCGAAAAGACTAGGGTTTGTGGCAGTGGCTATGTCAAGTGAACTCGATGGCGCCGGATAGAAAGTTTCGGTAGGGACGAGTTTGACTTTTGGTTTGGGACATATGTGGATGTTACAAAGTAGTTGAGGGTTTTTGGAGCATATCACTAAGCACTTTGAGAAAGCAAGCCATTAAGCAACACCTCATCCCCTCTTAATAGTATTGGCTTTGCTGTGGACTCAATGTGATCTTGGATCACTAAAAGTAAAATGTAGAGTCTTGTGCTTCCAGCTTGAGCCAATCCTTTGTCCTTAGCATCTTATAGGGGTTCCACATCCTCTAGTCCATGCCACTCCATTGTTGAACTTTATCTGAAACATACTAGGTAAAAGTATTAGTCCAACAAAAGATATGTTGACATTAATTACCAAAATCACCCAGGGAGCACTTGTGCTTTCAATCTCCCCCTTTTTGGTATTGATGACAACATACATCAAAGATTTAGATAGAGATATAGAGAATAACAAGTAAAGCTTTGGAAAGATATGTAACATGCATAGGCTCCCCTACATGTATGCAATCATGTAAATATGGAATATAGGAGCATGTGAATGCATAACCATGACAGAGTAGACAATGAGTTACATGTATCTTGGCTATATGCATCAGAGCAAATGATGTGAATATGGGAAATGTACCTTCATGCTCATGAGTCCTTCTTGCAAACAGTATGTACATCAGCAAGAATTCCTCATACACATGACTGTGATGCATATACTTACCTTGTGGTATTGAGTTGGCTTAGGATGGAATGAACCTGCGTAAACAAGGTTAGATAACACAGATACACCTACTAGCCAGAGCAAACAAAAGAAACCACAAGAGTACCAAGACTGGGATGACATGTAGAGAGTGAGTACTGAGTACTCCATTTGATATAGACATGTCCCCGAAGGTAAAGATGTGCAATGAATTCAAGAATTTCCTTCCCTTAGATGTCTTGCTCCCCCTGAATCTAGCATGGGATACTGGGAGAACATAGGGAACAGAAAAAGAGAGCAAAGAAAAGAAATAGAGCTAATGCAAGCAATCAAAGATGAACATGTCTTTCTCCTCTTAAAGACATGTGACTTTCTCTCCTCTTTAACACCAAGCATCTGGGGTCCTTGAAGATTACTCTATCTCCCCCTGAGTATTTTCTCCCCCTATATATATGATTAAGCTTTGATGTGATCTCTCTCTCCCCCTTTGACATCAATTTCCAAGAAGGGTTCTTCTGGATTTTTTTTACAGATGGGTTTGGTCCTTGAGTCACAAAACAAAGAAGCAAGGTGAGTGTGATGCTGGTAGAGGACAAGAATCATTGACTGGAGCTTGATCAAAAAGAATGCAGGATTAAGTGGCATGATGTCTTTCCTGCAGTGGAATCGGTGGCCCGACTTTTGTGCTTCGGTTGCACCGAAAGGATTCGGTTGGACCGAAAACAATAGACCGGTGTGACCGAGTTCATCACAGAGAAAACACTTGTCACCTCAGCTCACTAAACAAGTAGGATCTCACAAGGATTTGCAAGGAATTAATTGAAAGATTTGCAAAAAATTGGATGCAAGGAATGCAGAACAAAAGAAATAGAAAAGAAATCTAGATGAAGTTTTTTTTGAAAGGGAAAACAAATATGCATGAGACAAATGCAAGAGCACAGAAAAGACCACAACAGAACTTCATCTAGAATTGGTTGGCGACAAAGTCACCAATGTTAGAATATATTGACTTAGGAGTCAAGTGAGTTCACTTGATCATAGGTCATACTCATCGTTTAAGCTCAAAATGATGTTACCATTTTTCGTTTAAGCATTTTGATGTATTCACATCTTGTTGAGTTTCTTTGACTCATGACTTGGAGTAAAGCTTCTTTAAGATGGAATAACATACCTTGGGTGGTGGTGTTGAACGAGATCATGTAGTTGAACTTGTGTGGGTTGCTCAAGGTTAATGTAGCTCATCAAGAGTTGGGAGCTCCACTTGGAATTTGAGTTCATCTCCCTACATGGGTTATTTTTGGAAGAAAGAGCACTTGTGTATCCAAAATGACAATCATAAAGCTCAATATAAAATTTGTCAAAGGATATGTTCGAAGAGTTTCGTGCTTCCTTGTCTTCAATCACCATTGTGTAGAGACTTGTGCTACCTCTTGAGCACTGCGTTGGATTTCCCCGAAGAGGAGAGGATGATGCAGTAAAGTAGCGTAAGTATTTCCCTCAGTTTTTGAGAACCAAGGTATCAATCCAGTAGGAGATCATGCACAAGTCCCTCGTACCTACACAAAACGATAGCAACTCGCAACCAACACTTAGGGGTTGTCAATCCCTTCACGGTCAATTACGAGAGTGAGATCTGATGGAGATAATATTTTTGGTATTTTTGATAGATAGATGCAAAGTAAAAAGTAAAAGGCAAAGTAAAACAAAGCAAGTAAATAAAGTAATGGAGATTGATATGATGAGAATAGACCCGGGGGCCATAGGTTTCACTAGTGGCTTCTCTCAAGAGCATAAGTATTTTACAGTGGGTGAACAAATTACTGTTGAGCAATTGATAGAAAAGTGAATAATTATGAGATTATCTAGGTATGATCATGAATATAGGCATCACGTCCAAGACAAGTAGATCGAAACGATTCTGCATCTACTACTATTACTCCACTCATCGACCGCTATCCAGCATGCATCTAGAGTATTAAGTAAAACAGAGTAATGCCTTAAGCAAGATGACATGATGTAGAGGGATAAATTCATGCAATATGATAAAAACCCCATCTTGTTATCCTCGATGGCAACAATACAATACATGGCTTGCAACTCTTTCTATCACTGAGTAAGGACACCGCAAGATTGGACCCAAAGCTAAACACTTCTCGCATTGCAAGAACTACCAATTTAGTTGGCCAAACCAAACGAATAATTTGAAGAGACTTGTAAAGATAACTCAATCATACATAAAAGAATTCAGAGAAGAATCAAATATTGTTCATAGATAAGCTGGATCATAAACCCACAATTCATCGGTCTCAACAAACACACCGCAAAAAGAAGATTACATTGAATAGATCTCCACAAGAGAGGGGGAGAACATTGTATTGAGATCCAAAAAGAGAGAAGAAGCCATCTAGCTAATAACTATGGACCGAAGGTCTGAAGTAAACTACTCACACTTCATCGGAGAGGCTATGGTGTTGATGTAGAAGCCCTCCATGGTAGATGCCCTCTCCAGCGGAGCTCCGGAACAGGCCCCAAGATGGGATCTCGCGGATACAGAAGGTTGCGGCGGTGGAATTAGGTTTTTGGCTCCGTATCTGATCTGACGGGGGTAAGTAGGTATACATAGGAGGAAGGAGTACGTCGGTGGAGCAACAGAGGGCCCACGAGGCAGGGGGCGCGCCCAGGGGGGGGCCTCCACCCTCGTGACCGCCTCTGGCACTTCTTGGAGTAGGGTCCAAGTCTCCTGGATCACGTTCGGTGAGGAAATCACGTTCCCGAAGGTTTTATTCCGTTTGGACTCCGTTTGATATTCTGTTTCTTCGAAATACTGAAATAGGCAAAAAACAACAATTCTGGGCTGGGCCTCCGGTTAATAGGTTAGTCCCAAAAATAATATAAAAGTGGAAAATAAAGCCCAATATAGTCCAAAACAGTAGACAAAGTAGCATGGAGTAATAAAAAATTATAGATACGTTGGAGACGTATCAAGCATCCCCAAGCTTAATTCCTGCTCGTCCTCGAGTAGGTAAATGATAAAAAAGAATTTTTGATGCGGAGTGATACTTTGGCATAATTTCAATGTAAATCTTCTTAATTGTGACATGAATATTCAGATCCGAAAGATTCAAGACAAAAGTTCATATTGACATAAAAATAATAATACTTCAAGCATACTAATCAAAGCAATCATGTCTTCTCAAAATAGCATGGTTAAAGAAAGTTATCCCTACAAAATCATATAGTCTGGCTATGCTCTATCTTCATCACACAAAGTATTTAATCATGCACAACCCCGATGACGAGCCAAGCAATTGTTTCATACTTTAGAAATCTCAAACTTTTTCAACTTTCACGCAATACATGAGCGTGAGCCATGGACATAGCACTATAGGTGGAATAGAATGGTGGTTGTGGAGAAGACAAAAAGGAGAAGATAGTCTCACATCAACTAGGCGTATCAACGGGCTATGGAGATGCCCATTGATAGATATCAATGTGAGTGAGTAGGGATTGCCATGCAACGGATGCACTAGAGCTATAAGTATATGAAAGCTCAACAAAAGAAACTAAGTGGGTGTGCATCCAACTTGCTTGCTCACGAAGACCTAGGGAACTTTTGAGGAAGCCCATCATTGGAATATACAAGCCAAGTTCTATAATGAAAAATTCCCACTAGTATATGAAAGTGACAACATATGAGACTCTCTATCATGAAGATCATGGTGCTATTTGAAGCACAAGTGTGGAAAAAGGATAGTAGCATTGTCCCTTCTCTCTTTTTCTCTCATTTTTTTTTTTGGTCGGCTTCTTTGGCATCTTTTTTTTATTTGGGCTTCTTTGGCCTCTTTTATTTTTCACAAAGTCCGGAGTCTCATCCTGACTTATGGGGGAATCAAAGTCTCCATCATCCTTTCCTCACTGGGATAATGCTCTAATAATGATGATCATCACACTTTTATTTTTCCTACAACTCAACAATTACAACTCGATACTTAGAACAAGATATGACTCTATATGAATGCCTCCGGCGGTGTACCGGGATATGCAATGAATCAAGAGCGACATGTATGAAAATTATGAAGGTGGCCTTGCCACAAATACAATGTCAAATACATGTTCATGCAAAAAGCAATATGACAAAAGTAATGTGTGTCATATGAACGGAACGGTGGAAAGTTGCATGGCAATATATCCCGGAATGGCTATGGAAATGCCATGATAGGTAGGTATGGTGGCTGTTTTGAGGAAGGTATATGGTGGGTGTATGATACCGGCGAAAATTGCATGGTATTAGAGAGGCTAGCAATGGTGGAAGGTGGGAGTGCGTATAATCCATGGACTCAACATTAATCAAAAGAACTCATGCACTTGTTGCAAAAATTTAGAAGTCATTAAAAACCAAAGCATTAAACGCATACTCCTAGGGGGATAAATTGGTAGGAAAGGACCATCGCTCGTCGCCGACTGCCACTCATAAGGAAGACAATCAATAAATAAAATTGTGCTCCGACTTCATCACAAGCGGTTCACCATACGTGCATGCTACGGGAATCACAAACTTCAACACAAGCATTCTTTAAATTCATAATCACCCCAACTAGCATTGCTTTAATATTATCACCTCCATATCTCAAAACAATTATCAAGCATCAAACTTATCTTAGTATTCAACGCACTCAAAAGAAAGTTTCACATATCTTGAACACCAAGTATATTAACATTAAGCAATTACCATGCTATTAACGACTCTCAATATAATCTAAGTGAAGCATGAGAGATCAATAGTTTCTTTAAAACAATCCACCACCGTCCTCTAAAAGATCTAAGTGAAGCACTAGAGCAAAAATTATTACGCTCAAAAGATATAAGTGAAGCACTATGAGCAAAACTATCAAGCTCAAAAGATATAAGTGAAGCACATAGAGTATTCTAGCAAATTCCAAATCATGTATGGCTCTCTCAAAAGGTGTGTATAGAAAGGATGATTGTGTCAAACTAACATGCAAAGACACAAATAATAAAGATGCTCCAAGCAAAACACATATCATGTGGTGAATAAAAATATAGCTCCAAGTAAATTACCGATGGAAGTAGACGAAAGAGGGGATGCCTTCCGGGGCATCCCCAAGCTTTGACTTTTTGGTGTCCTTGGATTATCTTGGGGGTGCCATGGGCATCCCCAAGCTTAGGCTCTTGCCACTCTTTGTTCCATAATCCATCAAAAGAATTCACCCAAAACTTGAAAACTTCACAACACAAAACTCAATAGAAATCTCGTGAGCTCCGTTAGTGAAAGAAAACAAAAGACTACTTCAAGGTACTGTAATGAACTCATTCTTTATTTATATTGGTGTTAAACCTACTGTATTCCAACTTCCTTATGGTTTATAAACTAATTTATTAGCCATAGATGCATTGAAATAAGCAAACAACACACGAAAAACAGAATCTGTCAAAAACAGAACAGTCTGTAGCAATCTGTAACTAACGCAAACTTCTGGAACTCTAAAAATTCTACCAAAATAGGACGTACTGGAAAATTTGTTTATTGATCAGCAGCAAAAAGAATCAATGCAAAAGCACGTTCCTGTGATTTATTGAATTTTTTCTCGTGAGCGCAAAGTTTCTGTTTTTCAGCAGAATCAAATCAACTATCATCATAGCTTATCCTATAGGTTCTACTTGGCACAAACACTAATTAAAACATAAAACCACATCTAAACAGAAAGTAGAAACAAAATTTAACACTAAACAGGAACAAAAACAAAGAACACAAAATAAAATTGGGTTGCCTCCCAACAAGCGCTATCGTTTAACGCCCCTAGCTAGGTTTTGCCATCTTTGGTAGGCAATCCATAAGTGGCTCTCATGATAGATTCATATGGTAGTTTTATTTTCTTTCTAGGGAAGTGTTCCATACCCTTTCTCAAGGGAAATTGGAATCTAATATTCCCTTCCTTCATATCAATAATCGCACCAATCGTTCTAAGGAAAGGTCTACCAAGAATAATAGGACATGAAGGATTGCAATCTATATCAAGAACGATAAAATCTACGGGCACATAATTCCTATTGGCAACAATAAGAACATCATTAATTCTTCCCATAGGCTTTTTAATAGTGGAATCCGCAAGATGCAAGTTTAGAGAGCAATCTTCAAAGTCACGGAAATCTAGCAAATCACACAAAGTTTTGGGAATAGTGGAGACACTAGCACCCAAATCACACAAGGCATGAAACTCATAATCTTTAATTTTAATTTTGATAGTAGGTTCCCACTCATCATAGAGTTTTCTAGGGATAGAAACTTTCAACTCAAGTTTTTCTTCATAAGATTGCATCAAGGCATCAACAATGTGTTCGGTAAAGGCCTTATTTTGACTATAAGCATGAGGAGAATCTAGCACGGATTGCAACAAGGAAATACAACCAATCAAAGAGCAATTTTCATAATTAAATTCCTTGAGATCCAAAATAGTGGGTTTAGCAACATCAAGATTTTTATTTCTTTCAATCCCACTTTCATCAATTTCATCATCAAGATCTAGAAACTCAGAATTCTTAGGACGCCTTCTAGGTAAAGGAAGATCATATTCAGTTTCATCAAGATTCATATTGCAAAACAAGGATTTAATAGGGGACACATCAATAACTTTTAGATCTTCATCTTGATTTTCATAGGAATCGGAAGAACACGCTTTAATAAAGGCATCTTTGGAAGCACGCATCCTAGCGGTTCTTTCCTTGCACTCATCAATGGAAATTCTCATAGCTTTGAGAGACTCATTGATATCATGCTTAGGAGGAATAGATCTAAGCTTTAAAGAATCAATTTCAAGAGAAATTCTATCAACGTTCCTAGCCAAATCATCAACTTTAAGCAATTTTTCTTCAAGCAAAGCATTAAAATTCTTTTGTGAATTCATAAACTCTTTAACACTACTCTCAAATTCAGAGGGCATCTTATTAAAATTTCCATAAGAGTTGTTGTAGGAATTTCCATAATTATTAGAAGGATTACTAGGATAAGGCCTAGGATTAAAATTCCCTCTATACGCGTTATTTCCAAAACTATTCCTTCCAACAAAATTCACATCCATAGATTCATTATTATTCTCAATCAAAGTAGATAAAGGCATATCATTGGGATCAAGAGAAGTATTTTTAGTAGCAAACATCTTCATAAGTTCATCCATCTTTTCACTCAAAACATTGATTTCTTCTATAGCATGCACTTTTTTACTAGAAGTTCTTTCGGCATGCCATTGAGAATAATTAGCCATAATATTATCAAGCAATTTTGTAGCATCTCCTAACGTAATTTCCATAAACGTGCCTCCCGCGGCCGAGTCTAAAAGATTTCTAGAAGCAAAATTTAATCCGGCATAAAATTTTTGTATGATCATCCATAAATTCAAACCATGAGTAGGGCAATTGCGAAGCATCAATTTCATTCTTTCCCAAGATTGGGCAACATGCTCATGATCAAGTTGTTTAAAATTCATGATATCGTTCCTAAGAGTGATGATCTTAGCGGGAGGAAAATATTTAGAGATAAAAGCATCTTTTCACTTGTTCCAAGAATCAATACTATTTTTAGGCAAAGACGAAAACCAAATTTTAGCACGATCTCTAAGTGAAAACGGAAATAACTTCAATTTGACAATATTGTTATCCGTATCTTTCTTCTTTTGCATATCACACAAATCAACAAAATTGTTTAGATGAGTAGCGGCATCTTCACTAGGAAGGCCGGCGAATTGATCTTTCATAACAAGATTCAGCAAAGCAGTATTGATTTCACAAGACTCATCATTATTAAGAGGAGCAATCGGAGTACTAAGGAAATCATTATTATTGGTATTCGAGAAATCACACAATTTGGTATTATCTTGTGCCATGGCAACAAGTAATCCAACACACAAGCAAAGGCAAACGAGAAAAAGGAAAAAGAGAAAGAGAAGAGGAGATTGGGAAAGAGAGGGCGAATAAAACGGCAAGGGTGAAGTGGGGGAGAGGAAAACGAGAGGCAAATAATGTAATGCGAGATATAGGGATTGTGATGGGTACTTGGTATGGTTGACTTTTGCGCAAACTCCCCGGCAACGGCGCCAGAAATTCTTCTTGCTACCTCTTGAGCACTGCATTGGATTTCCCCGAAGAGGAGAGGATGATGCAGTAAAGTAGCGTAAGTATTTCCCTCAGTTTTTGAGAACCAATGTATCAATCTAGTAGGAGACCACGCACAAGTCCCTCGTACCTCCACAAAACGATAGCAACTCGCAACCAACGCTTAGGGGTTGTCAATCCCTTCACGGTCACTTACGAGAGTGAGATCTGATAGAGATAATATTTTTGGTATTTTTGATAGATAGATGGAAAGTAAAAAGTAAAAGGCAAAGTAAAACAAAGCAAGTAAATAAAGTAATGGAGATTGATATGATGAAAATAGACCCGGGGCCCATAAGTTTCACTAGTGGCTTCTCTCAAGAGCATAAGTATTTTATGGTGGGTGAACAAATTACTGTTGAGAAATTGATAGAAAAGCGAATAATTATGAGATTATCTAGGTATGATCATGTATATAGGCATCACGTCCAAGACAAGTAGATCGAAACGATTCTGCATCTACTACTACTACTCCACTCATCGACTGCTATCCAGCATGCATCTAGAGTATTAAGTAAAACAGAGTAACGCCTTAAGCAAGATGACATGATGTAGAGGGATAAATTCATGCAATATGATAAAAACCCCATCTTGTTATCCTCGATGGCAACAATACAATATGTGCCTTGCAACTCTTTCTGTCGCTGAGTAAGGACACCGCAAGATTGAACCCTAAGCTAAACACTTCTCCCATTGCAAGAACTACCAATTTAGTTGGCCAAACCAAACGGATAATTCGAAGAGACTTGTAAAGATAACTCAATCATACATAAAAGAATTCGGAGAAGAATCAAATATTGTTCATAGATAAGCTGGATCATAAACCCACAATACATCGGTCTCAACAAACACACCGCAAAAAGAAGATTACATCAAAAATAGATCTCCACAAGAGAGGGGGAGAACATTGTATTGAGATCAAAAAAGAGAGAAGAATCCATCTAGCTAATAACTATGGACCCGAAGGTGTGAAGTAAACTACTCACACTTCATCGGAGAGGCTATGGTGTTGATGTAGAAGCCCTCCATGGTAGATGCCCTCTCCGGTGGAGCTCTCGAACAGGCCCCAAGATGGGATCTCGCGGATACAGAAGGTTGCGGCGGTGGAATTAGGTTTTTGGCTCCGTATCTGATCTGACGGGGGTACGTAGGTATATATAGGAGGAAGGAGTACGTCCGTGGAGCAAAAGAGGGCCCACGAGGTAGGGGGGCATGCCCAGGAGGGGCGGGGTTGGGGGGGGGCGCCCTCCACCCTCGTGACCGCCTCTGGCACTTCTTGGAGTAGAGTCCAAATCTCCTGGATCATGTTCGGTGAGGAAATCACGTTCCCGAAGGTTTTATTCCGTTTGGACTCTGTTTGATATTCTGTTTCTTCAAAATACTGAAATAGGCAAAAAAAACAGCAATTCTGGGCTGGGCCTCCGGTTAATAGGTTAGTCCCAAAAATAATATAAAAGTGGAAAAGAAAGCCCAATATATTCCAAAACAGTAGACAAAGTAGCATGGAGTAATAAAAAATTATAGATACGTTGGAGACGTATCAACTTGGTGATGTAGAGATTTGCTCAAGATGTGAGTGTGTTGCAATCTCATAGATTTAGATTCATCCAAGTACCTACAAGGTTTAGATAGCATTCAAGGGTGCAAATATATCCACAACATATAAATAGCAACATGAAAGGAATATCAAGGATTAGTCATAGGCTCATGCCCTGCATGTATCCAAATGGAGTTTCTACTCCAAGTTTGAAGCATCAATGATGTTCAATTCACCTCTCAACCTGCAAAACACTTTCTCATCAAGTGGTTTAGTGAATATATCCGCTAATTACTTATCGGTGCGAACATGCTTAAGATTAATGTCCCCTTTGGCTACGTGATCTCGAATGAAATGGTGACGAACTTCAATATGCTTAGTTCGAGAGTGTTGCACGAGATTGTGAGCAATCTTGATAGAACTTTCATCGTCACAAAGCAATGGAACATGTTTCATATATATCCCATAATCCTTGAGAGTTTGGGTCATCCAAAGTAATTGAGCACAACATGAACCAGCGGCACTGTATTCCGCTTCGGCGGTGGATAAGGATACCGAGTTTTGTTTCTTGGAGGACCAAGACACAAGAGATCTACCAAGAAATTGACAAGTACCCGAAGTAGACTTTCTATCAACCTTGTCACCGGCATAGTCCGAGTCGGAGTAGCCAACAAGATTAAAGGAGGCCCTTTTCGGATACCAAATGCCAAAATTTGGTGTATGAATTAAGTATCTCACTATCCTTTTCACAGCTTTAAGATGACATTCTTTTGGGGTCGCTTGATATCGTGCACACATGCACACACTTAGCATAATATCGGGACGAGAGGCACATAGATATAACAATGAACCAATCATGTAGTGGTAAACCTTTTGATCAACCGGTTCACCATCTTTGGTCAAATCAAGATGTCCACTAGTAGTCATGGGTGTAGGCATACCTTTGCATTCTTGCATGTTGAACTTCTTGAATAAGTCCTTGGTGTACTTTGTTTGAGAGACAAAGGTACCTTCCTTAGTTTGCTTGATTTGCAAACCGAGAAAGAATTTGATTTCACTCATCATAGACATCTCAAACTTCTCTGACATTAGATTTCCAAACTTCTCACTAAAGTGAGGGTTAGTTGAACCAAATATAATATCATCAACATAGATTTGGCACACAAATAGTTCTCCATTAACCCTTTTAGTAAAAAGAGTAGAATCAATTTTTCCAATTTCAAAGCCTTTTTCAATAAGGAACTTGGTCAAGCATTTATACCACGCTCTAGGAGCTTGTTTAAGACCATAAAGAGCTTTGTGAAGTTTGTAAACATGATTAGGTTTCTTAGGATTGACAAGGCCGGGAGGTTGCTTAACATAAACTTCCTCCTCCATTTCACCATTTATAAAAGCACTTTTAATGTCCATTTGGTACAAGGTGATATCATGGTGATTAGCATAGGCAAGTAAGATGCGAATGGACTCAAGTCTAGCAACAGGGGCATATGTCTCACCATAGTCCATACCTTCGACTTGAGTGTGGCCTTGGGCGACAAGACGTTTGTTGCGAACTACTTGTCCATCTTCATCTTGCTTGTTGTGAGACACCCATTTGGTACCAATAATGTTGTGGTTGTTGTCGGGGTTCTCAACCAATGTCCAAACTTGATTTCTATCAAAGTTGTGTAGCTCTTCATGCATGGTGTTTATCCAATCCGGATCATCCAATGCTTCTTCAACCTTCATAGGTTCAATGCTAGAGATGAATGAATAATGTTCACAAAAGTTAGCCAAACGAGTTTTAGAGCGAGTGATTCTCCCAGTTTGTATATCATTGTAGATTTTCTCGACGGGATGGTCTTTGGCGACTCTTGCTTGAACTCGTGAAATCTTTTTCTTGGATCTTGGTGGAACATCTTCTTCATCTTGTTCTTCTTCTTGGCCTTCTTTATTGTTGACGTTGTCGTTCTCTTGTCGTGGTGGAGAAGGAGGTTGTTGATGTTCATCTTGGTGTACTTCCTTGTTTTGTTCGTCTTGGTGTGTCCCACTTGTGGATGCTTCCGTATCAACTCTTGGTTCACCTTGTCGTGAGGTGGAAGATTCCACTTGGACGGACGAAGTACTCTGCTTTACCTCCGTTGGACGAATCTTGCCAATAGACAGTCTTGGATTGCTTCCGATGGGTCTTTGCTCCTACATCAATTGGCAATTGCTCTACTTGCGAGCCGTTAGATTCATCAAATTTCACATCTACCATCTCTTCAACCTTTCGGGTGAAATTATTATAGACACGGAAAGTGTGAGAGTTTGAGCCATAACCAAGTAGGAAACCTTCATGAGATTTAGGAGCAAATTTAGAACGACGATGCTTATCAAGAATGTAGCACTTTGAGCCGAATACTCGAAAGTATCCAACTTGGGGTTTGTTAACGGCGAGGAGCTCGTATGCCGTCTTGCCGAGTAGCTTCTGAAGATACAAGAGATTTGTTCCATGACAAGCTGTCTCAATCTCTTCTGCCCAAAAGTGCTTCGGTGTCTTGTACTCATCAAGCATCGTTCTCGCCATTTCGATGAGCGCCCGGTTCTTCCTCTGAACAACTCCGTTTTGTTGAGGTGTGTACGTAGCCGAGAACTCATGTGAAATCCCTTCTTCATCAAGAAAGGTGTCCACATTTGCGTTCTTGAACTCCGTTCCATTGTCGTTGCGAACCTTCTTGATCTTCACTTGAAATTGAATTTGGGCCTTCCTAGCGAAGTTTTTGAAAATCTTTTGGACCTGTGATTTATCATCAAGAAAGAACACCCATGTAAATCTTGAAAAATCATCAACTATAACTAGACCAAAATAATTTCCATCGAGAGTTTTGTAAGCGTTGGGACCAGAAAGATCCATGTGAAGTAGCTCGAGCGGCCTCCTTGTGGTCATGATGTTCTTCATGGGATACCTTCCTCCAACCTGTCATGACAAGGGCTGCAAAGTCTATCCTTATCAAATATGACATCGTTAACGCCGAGGATATGATTACCTTTAATAATCTTGTCTAGGTTTCGCATGCCCACATGACCTAGCCGTCTATACCACAACCAACCTTTAGAAAATTCAGCAATTAAGCAAGTTCTAGGTTGAGCCTTTTTAATGAAATCAACAATGTAAAGATCACCTCTACGTATACCGGTGAAGACCATTTTATGATTATCTCTTCGAAACACTTGGCAATCTACTTCAAAATCAGCAAGTCTAGATATTGAAAGTAAATTGTACCCAAGAGATTCAACGAGCATGACATTTTGTATGGAGCTATCATGTGAGATGGCCACCTTACCGAGGCCAACCTCCTTACCCTTTGAGTTATCACCAAAAGTGACATACTTTCGAGGGCCATTGTGTTCAGCAAGCTCACGAAACATATCTTTATCTCCGGTCATGTGATCGGTACATCCACTATCAAGAACCCATTCCTTTCCTCCTGCCATGTATCCCGGAAGATTTGCCATAAGACCAAAGTGTCTCAGTGCATCATCAAGATCAAAGTCACTATCCTCATCCTCATCATAGTCATGTGATGGATCAATTCCTAGAGAGGGTAATTCATTAGATAAATGATTTTGACAATCATCTTCTTTGTGAATTCTAATAGCTTCGGAAATAATATCGCTAATGATTCCAACATCTCTTTTGGCACGCATAAGATTTGTAAGCTCGAATAGACAATCACCAAACATAGGATCATTGGAATTCATCTTACTCAAGGCAATAGACTTATGGAGAATTTCATCTAGATTTTGCAAGGAATAATTTGGAAATCGTTCCTCAAGAAATTTCCATATGGTGTAGGCACACTTAAGAGTAGGCAAGCAACCTATCAAGTTACTAGGCAAACCTCTCGTGATACGATCAACAGTTCTAAGATTGCGAATCATGTCAATTGACTCATAAGGGGTAGGATGCATAGGATCAACATGAGATGCACAAGGGCTAGTAATGTACTTGTTCAAATGATATTCATTGAAAATCACAAGCATCTCATTTTTCCACTCATGAAAATACTCTCCATCAAGTATAGGCACTCTATGTCTAAGACTCCCAAAAGTAGACTCATTCATCTTCCTCAAATTGTGATTAAACCAAAGCAATGGAGACCAAAGCTCTGATATCAATTGAAAGGATCGAGAAGAGGTGTCTAGAGGGGGGGGGGTGAATAGACACTTAGTAAGAAAAGTTGCAGTTTTTAATCTCTTTAAGTTGAAGTGGAGTTTTGGCACAAGTTTTAACATTCACAATACATCTCAAGCAAGCATGCAAAGAGTATATGAGCAGCGAAAAGTAAAGCATGCAACATGCAAGAAAGTAAAGGGATGGGATTGGAGTGTGCAAACGCAATTGGAGACATGGATGTTTTTGTCGTGATTCCGATAGATGGTGCTATCGTACATCCACGTTGATGGATACTTCAACCCACAAAGGGTAATGCTCTGTGCGAGCCGAGTCCACGGAGGGCTCCACCCACGAAGGGTCCACGAAGAAGCAACCTTGTCTATCCCACCATTGCCGTCGCCCACGAAGGACTTGCCTCACTAGGGTAGATCTTCATGAAGTAGGCGATCTCCTTGCCCTTACAAACTCCTTGGTTCAACTCCACAATCTTGACAGAGGCTCCCAAGTGACACCTAGCGAATCTAGGAGACACCACTCTCCAAGAAGTAACAAATGGTGTGTTGATGATGAACTCCTTGCTCTTGTTCTTCAAATGATAGTCTCCCCAACACTCAACTCTCTCTCATAGGATTTGGATTTGGTGGAAAGAAGATTTGAGTGGAAAGCAACTTGGGGTAGGTTAGAGATCAAGATTTATGTGGTAGGAATGGTATATCTTGATCTCAACCCAAGTGTAGGTGGTTCTCTCTCAGAAAATGTATGCTGGAAGTGTAGGCATGTTCTGATGGCTCTCTCCACGAATGAAGAGTGGGTGGAGCGGTATATATAGCCTCCACACAAAATCTAACCATTACACACAACTTACCAAACTCGATGGGACCGAATCATGAAACTTGGTCAGACCGATTCAGTTCATAATGTGACCGTTAGGCATTTTGGTGGGACCGACATGCCATATCGGTGGGACCGATATGGTTAGGGCACAACGTAATCTCGGTGAGACCGATTACACAAACTTGGTGAGACCAATTTTGGTAATAAGCTAACCAGAGAGTTGGTCAGGCAAACTCGGTGGGACCGATTCACTCATCTCGGTTGGACCGAAACGTTACGAAAGGGAAACAGAGAGTTTGCATTGCAATCTCGATGGTACCGATCGCTCATCTCGGTTGGACCGAAACGTTTACGAAGGGAAATAGTGAGATTACAATCCCATCTCAGTGAGACTGATATCCCTATTGTTGAGACCGAAAAGACTAGGGTTTGTGGAAGTGGCTATGTCAAGTGAACTCGGTGGCGGTAGATAGAAAGTTTCGGTAGGGCCGAGTTTGACTTTTGGTTTGGGACATATGTGGATGTGAGAAAGTAGTTGAGGGTTTTTTGAGCATATCACTAAGCACTTTGAGCAAGCAAGCCATTAAGCAACACCTCATCCCCTCTTAATAGTAATGGCTTTCCTATGGACTCAATGTAATCTTGAATCACTAAAAGTAAAATGTAGAGTCTTGTGCTTTGAGCATGAGCCAATCCTTTGTCATTAGCATCTTGAAGGGGTGCCACATCCTCTAGCCCATGCCACTTCATTGTTGAACTTTATCTGAAACATACTAGGTAAAAGTATTAGTCCAACAAAAGATATGTTGACATTAGTTACCAAAATCACCCAGGGAGCACTTGTGCTTTCAGCTGTCCTATGATCCTCTCCTGGATTACTTTGGTACCTCCTTGCCCAACTCATAGAAAGGCACACAACTGGTCCGGTACATAGCATGGCATACTTTATAGAACCTATGACTGAGGCATAGGCATACACTACTAGGGAAAAGCCTATACACATAATCTTAGCAGCAGCGCGGTTCAAAAAGGAGCGTTGCTGCTAACTAGTAGTAGTGCGTGTCCTGTAAACTCGCTGCTGATAAGGATTTAGCTGTAGCACGCTCGGCCTAAAACGCGCTGCTACAAATATCGACCGGCGGTGTTCACCTAACTCTAAGTAGCAGTAGCGCGGTCGCAAGAACCGCGCTACTGCTAAGTATGTAGTAGTAGCGCGCTTTTTACGGGATCGCGGCTAGTAAATTTCAAATTGCCACACTTTTTTGTCCCAGATAGCAGTAGCGCCGTATCCCAAAGCGCGTTGCTGCTAAATCCTTATCAGCAGCGCGTTTTATGTCCTGCGCTACTGCTAACCCGCACCAACCCAACACCTTTCCCCACCCGTCCCTCCCCTCCCCCTCCTCTTTTCCCTTCCCCCTACCTCCCCCTCCTCTCTTCCCTTCCCCCTACCTCCACCACATGCTCCCACTCTCACTCTTCTTCTTCTCGTCAATACTTCTCCCCCATTACTCTCTCTCTTCTATCCACCTTTCTCTCTCTTCATTACTCCTACATAACTACACCACCTCCATTAATGCATCTCCTTTCTCTTTTTCCTTCCCCCTCCACTAGTTGAAGTTGTCTCCTCACAAATTAGGTAGCTAGGTAGATGTAGGATTTAGGTAAGTGACCTATTTGCCCCCTAACTAGATCTATATTTGTCAAGAAGAGCTTTGTGCACTTTTGATCTCCCTACAAATCATCTCCACCGTGTGCTCGATCTCGATCGAGATAGAGGTGATGAAAATTTCATGCTTTTGCAAAATGGAAATATGTTTATGTGTGTGTGATATGTTTGTCGAAATTGTGTGTGTGGCATGAGTTGGCGCCGCCAAATTGTGCTTTTGAGTTTCCTATGTTTTGCCGAAATGTCGATTTATTTCCGTTTCGGTGAATTCCGGGCAAACTCTAGATCCATATTTGTCCTATTTTTAGGGAAGGTCATGCCAAATTTTTTTATGACTTTGATGCATGCATGCATTTTTATAATAAATTTGTTTATTATTACCGTGCAGAGTTGATGATGGTCAGTGGAACGATGGTGGACAGGTGGTTGCTATCAGCGGTGCAGGACATGAAAGAAAATAACCGGACAGAGGTTTTATGTTCGTGTCAAAAATGCAAAGGAATAGTTTGGCTCGACCCCCATGACGATGGTCGTGTCGAAGCGCACCTGCTCATGACTGGTTTCATGGATGGCTATACTCGGTGGATAATTGAAGATGAGGATGACGATGTTGAGGATGCCGACGGGGCAGGCAATGATGACACGGGGCAAGACGAAGAGATGATCGATAATGGCGGCGGGGAAGAGGCCGGACATGGCGGCGGAGAGGGGGCCAGACATGGCGTTGGAGAAGGGGCCGGACATGGCGGCGGAGAGAACGACATGGACTCCACGCAGTAGAGTTCGTCAGTACTAAGTTCAATTGTGCGTGACCCTCATGTTCAAGCATTGATTCGCAGTGAGACGAGTACTGAGAGAGCTGCTTCTAGAGAGGAGGCTAAGCTAGAGCAACTGGTGGTAGACTCGAACACTCCATTTTATGATGGTTGCAATCCTGAGGTGACCCGCTTGAGTTTCACGCTCCAACTCCTGAAGATGAAGGCTAAAAACAAATGGACCGACGCTAGCCTCGATGAGCATCTCAAGTACCTAAAGGATGTTCTTCCCGCGGGTAATCTATGTCCTACTAGTGTTGATGAGGCCAAGAAGATCATGTGCCCTCTTGATCTTCCACACGTTAGATACCATGCATGCATCAATGATTGCATAATTTATCGGAAGGAGCACGCGGAAAAAACAAGCTGTCTGGTGTGCAATGCTTCTCGATACAAGAAGGCCGGGAAGAAATGTCCCCAGAAAGTTGTATGGTACTTACCGATCACTCCCCGTCTCCAGAGGTATTTTGTAGATCCCAAGGAAGCAAAGCTAATGCGCTGGCACGCGGAGAGGAAGAAGCCCGACCATGGAGATGATCCAAAGCTGAGACACGTGAAGGATGGAAGCCAGTGGAGAGCGTTGAACAGCTTCTATCGGTATTTTGAATGTGATGCAAGGAACATCGTGCTCGGCGCGTGTACCGATGGCATGAATCCGTTTGGCAACCAGAACACCAACCATAGCACATGGCCCGTGTTTGTATGGATGTACAACCTCCCCCCTGGTTGTGCATGAAATCGAAGTACATTCACATGAGCATGCTTATTCAAGGGCCGAAACAACCAGGAAATAATATTAATTTGTATCTGGGGCTACTTCAAGAGGAGTTAGACACGTTATGGAAAACACCAGCCAAGAAATGGGACGCCAGCAAAGGTGAGTATTTCAACATGAGAGCCACGCCGATCACGACAGTGCAGGACTATCTCGGTTACGGATATGTGGCAGGCCAGGTGTGCCATGGATATTGCGGATGCACGCGGTGCATGGATGATACGACGTCTCAGCAGCTAAACGTCAAGGAAAGATGGCGGGTCTGGGAAAATCGTGTACATGGGGCATCGAAGATGGCTTGAACAGGACGACCCGTGGAGAAACCGTGGAGATCTATTCAATGGTTACGCTGAGCATCGAGGACCTCCACGTAAGCGGAGCGGTGCCGAAATCGATGAGCTGTTGAAAAACTGGAACGAGTGCCCCGCGCCGGGAAAGACGATGAAAAAGGCGCCGGAGCCGCTGCTGAAGGTATGGAAGACGAGGTCTGTGTTCTGGGACTTGGAGTACTGGCACAAACTCGATACACCTCATTGCCTTGATCAAATGCATATCTGTAAGAATGTCCTTGAGAGCTTGCTCGCAACACTGATGAACATGCCGGATAAGACCAAGGATGGGCCGAAGGCAAGAAAAGACTTGCAAGATTTGAAAATCAGGGAAGATCTGCACATGCCGGCCCGTAAAATGTCAGACGAGACAGAGACGGAGACAGAGGCACGGGAGAAGAAGGGCAAGAAAATAAAGAAAGAGGATTATTGCCCCCCTTCTTGCTTCACCTTAAGTCAGGCTGAGATCAATCAATTCTTTAAGTGCCTTACCGGAGTCAAAGTTAGTTCCGGTTACTGTGGCAAGATAAGCAGATATCTAGACACGGACAAGAAAAGGTTCAGCGAGATGAAGTCTCATGACTGTCATGTGATGATGACGCAGATACTACCTGTTGCCCTTAGAGGGATAATGGACAAGCACGTCCGTGACACGCTTATTGGTCTCTGCAACTTTTTCGACGTCATCTCTCGAAAGTTGATCAGTGTGAAGCAGCTCCAAAGGATACAGGAAGAGATCGTTGTGATACTGAATGAGCTTGAGATGTACTTCCCGCCCGCATTCTTCGATGTGATGGTGCATCTGTGTGTCCATATTGTGGATGACATAGTAGACCTGGGGCCGTCATTCCTGCACAACATGATGCCGTTTGAGAGGATGAATGGGATCATCAAAGGATTCGTTCGTAACATGTCCCATCCGGATGGAAGCATTGTCCAGGGCTATTTGGCACAAGAGTGCATCTCTTTCTGTGAGAATTTTCTATATGGCGCAGACCAGCCGCCTGGTGCTAGTGTTGGTTTGCCCGTTAACAAGCATGATGGGAGGCTCGAAGGAGATGGTCACTGCAACAATCCCAGGGAACTGCACATGGCATACTCAGATCGACGCAGCGACTTTGACAGAGCAAACTTGGTAGTACTACAACACCTAGACGAGGTAGATCCTTTCATGGCACTGCACAAAGAAATTATCGCAAAGAAGTATCGTGACCGGGGGGTATGCAGGACGGACGCCGAAGTTACTAGAGAGCACAACTCCACTTTCCTGCATTGGTTCAAAGAGCATATTATTGCTAAACCCCCGGAGGAGGGCTCTAAGGACAGATTGCTCATATACGCCTTAGCACATGGCCCCTCGCCCAACCTCATAACCTATCAGGCATATGATATCAATGGATACACGTTCTACACGGAGGCAAAAGATATGGACAGTGATGATCAAAACTCAGGGGTGACGATGGAATGCATGACTGGCAGCGACAACGGCACAACTAAATGATTTTATGGAAGGGTCGAGGAGATCTGGGAGCTTGACTACTCTAGACTGCACAACACGATGATGTTCCGTGTCAGATGGGCTAAGAATGTCGAAAGAGAAAGCCGAATGTTCACTACCATGACTATACCCGACGCCAAGAGCGCTACCGTGAACGCTATCGCAAAAAACGAGCAATGGGTACACGCTAAGCACGTGACACAATGCTTCTTCATAACTGACCAGCGCAATCCCAGTCGTGTTGTCGTGAGGAGAGGCAAAAGGAACATCATTGGAATGGATGGAGTCGCCAACGAGGAAGACTATGATTAGTATGGCAACCCAATGAGGGAAGATGACGATGATGATGAAGTATACGTCAAAAGAAGAATCAATACTACATTACCTAAGAAAAATCATACTCCATGGAAAAGGCAAAGTCACAATGAGGGGCTCAATTATTCTTCGACGAACAAGAAGGGAAAGAAGCTGACTCAAAAACGAAAACGTCAGAACTGAGGAAACGTATGTTATGGGTCCAATGATGTGTAATATATATATGTTCCTATTTTGTATACACACTTAGCCATTATTATGCATGGGTCCAATGATGAGTAATATATATGTTCCTATTTTGCATAGATATTTAACCGTCAAATGATGCAATATATATCGCCCTCCCTTCGTTCACTGCCCTCGGGAAATAAAAGTGGGATAAAATAAAGGAAAAGAAAAAGGAAAACTGGCAGTAGCGACGGTAGTAGCAGCGCATTTTGCATAAACCGCTGCAGCTACTGAATTTAGTAGTAGTGCATTTTACCTAAACCGGTGCAGCTACTGATATTAGTAGCAGCGCGTTTTGACATAACGTGCTACTGCTACGTCCACTTAACCCAAAATTCTCACTCACCCTGCTTCATCCCACCATTTCCCCCCAAATCCCCACTCTCTCTCCCCCGTCGCACCGCCGCGCCCGACCCGGCCCCGGCGCTCGCCCCCGACTCCGCCAGCGCCGGCACTAGCCCCCGACCCCGGCGCTCGCCCCTGTCCCGGCCCTCGACCCCGACCCCGCTGCTTGCCCCCGACGCGGCCGGCCCTCGCCCCCGACTTCGGCGCTGGCGCTCGCACCCGTCCCCGACGCGGTCGCCCCCGACCCATCGGCCCTCGCCTCCCTCCTCTCCCCTGCCGGCCGTCGTCGGGCCTGCCTCCTCGCCCCTGCACTCTCTGTAAACCCCCCCTATCTGCTAGGGTTCTTCGGTTATGTTAATTAATTAGGTTATCTATTTAGTTATGAATTTAGCTAGGTTTCAAAATTAGCTGAATTTATATGCAAATTTGAACTGGACATGTGATATGTGCATATGTCATGTTTTGGACATGTCATGTTTGGAAAATGATCCGAGTGGCCTATGTTACGCCGGAATGTTGATTCATTTCCATTTCGGTGAATTTCAGGCGCTCGATATGTCCATTTCTTAGCAAAGGTCATGCCGAAATTTCCCGTGAATAAAGGCATGATTTGTGCTACATAGTTGGCATATCGAGTGCTGGCACATAGATTTCTTTTTATGTCATTTCTCATTTATTCATACTTTTAGAAATAAATGAGGCCACTTAATCATAGGAAGCATGTCGAACAACGAAGAAACTGGGCCTTCTGACCAAGATGTAGACGAGATGGATTATGAGGGTGAACCAGAGTACCTCGACTATTTGACTGCTAAGCAAGGTTTGCAGGTCGGCCTCGATGATGGTACTGATGCCGACATCGACACCGACGGCGCCGGCACCGATGGCGGCACCGAGACCGATGGGGAAGGTATCGGCGGGGAAGGTACCGGCACCGATGCCGCTACCGAAAATAGGAAGCATAAGAAGCAGAGGATACGAAAACCTAACAAACTAGGGATTGGACGACTTGTGATCACAAAGATGGCACCTGGCAAGTTTGAGCCGTTAGAGCCGGAAGAACCTTGCAAGTGCTATGGGAACCAAGTAGGATGCATCCTGCGGGAATGCGCGAGCATCAACGATGATGACTTAAGGAGTAAAGAACATTTGACGCAGTTGCTCCTAACAAAGTTGCACAAGAGATTCAAGTTCCCCGATCGGGATGATAACATAGAACAACCGTGGGATGATCCGAAGATGAAAAAGATTAACAATCACGCCATGGGCATGTTCAGCAATGATTTGGCCTCCTAGAAAGGGAGGGTGAAACGAGCTATTGAGGCTGATGAACCCCTGTCCAAGATTCTGGGGGAAAATCCGACACTTACGGAAGAGGAGTTCGAAAAGTTCAAGGACACTTGCGCTACTGAGGCAGCCAATGCTAAGGCTGCGAAATTCAAAAGCCTTCAGCAAAGGAACACGGGGAAGAATCGCCTCGGAAGCCGTGGCTACCTCGGTAAAAGGCCCATATGGGATAAGGAGGATGTGGAACGTGAAGCCGCGGGTCTCCCAGACCCATTCGCGAAGTTCACCAACCCCTTGGAGCATGACTTCATCAGGGCCCGCTACAAGTGGGACAAGGAGAAAAAGGTTTTTTACACGGACAAGATCACGAGGAAATTGATTAGACTACTGGAGAAGCAACACCAGCTTGCAGCCGAAAGCCCTACTTCTCCGATGAGGCCCAAGTGGGACACCCCTCTCAACCGAGCCTTGAACGAACTTAAGGGACTCCCGTTGGACCAGCGGCCGCAATATGGTCGTGTGCAAGGCGCTGGAGACGGCGCCATGTGGAAGGTGTTTTACAACGACGGCCCGGAGGCCAAGAAGCAGAAAAAGAAGTTTAGTCAGGCGGACATCAACACAAAGGTGAAGCTTGCGGTCAAGAAAAAAGCAGCTGAGGACGCGAAAAAAGCAGCCGAGGACAAATATGAGTTGCTACAGCAGGCAGTCAATGCAGCTGTAACTGCCTGCATAAATGATTTCGCTACTAACTTGGTTCCAGTTATCATCAACTGGGCGAAGGAAAATCCAGACAAGACGGTACATGATTTCCCGATGCCCAGTTTCGTCGCGAGCAACTCCATGAACAACAACACCATCGCACCATCACTTGCTCAAGCAACCGGGCCTCCTCTCGCAGCCGCTCCCGCTCATAGCAGCCCGTCCTCAGTCTCATGTACGCTAGGTGGGCCTTCGTCTTTGGCTGAGCTCGACGCCGTCACAGTAATTACATGTCGCACCAACATATATATATATATATATATATATAGATAATATTCCATTTTTGTTGCCTTTCGGTTGTTTTACGCCACATACATATGTGTTTGCAGGCGAATGAAACCCCGTGCACCATACTCTACTTGATCAAAGGCCAGAAGGTGGACGTGGGAAAGGGGATGATAATGGACCCCTCTCAATGCACGTTCCACAACCAGCCGATCCCCGCTGGGCACTTCAGGGTTAGCTTGACCAGTGTGAAATCGGGGCACGAGGATTTGCCTCCTCCAGTACAGCATGTGGGAGCGGACGACGAGACCCCGCCGCGGATTGGAAGCTGCAAGGTTTGGGTGCTGCTATGGCCGAAGAATCTTATTCGTCTGGAGCCGGCCGAGAGCACACCAATAACTACCACACATCAACAAGCATGTGTGGAGACCACCACCCCGCCTACGCAATTACCAGCTCATGTAGTGCCGGGTGAGAGCGGCGGACGACATGATGAAGGGGGTGCAATAGTACTGGCTGATGTAATTTCTCCTGTAGAACAAAGAATGGATGATGAGACGGAGTTCGACCCTATGGATTACCTCAATACAAACGCGTATGACTGTGACATAAATATGATGAGTCAACCATATGACGAATCGGGCTATCAGCTTGCTAATGAGGATATGGATGATATGCCCGGGCAGGGTCGTAGCATGGATTGCAAAAAGTCTCTCTTCATGAAATCCTCACAGGACACGCCTGAAGATGCCGCCTCAACACAGGCTCAACTAGCCGGGCGCGAGGGTCGTACAGTACTTAGCCCGGGAACACTGGGCAGGGGTTAAGGAAGGGTCTGGAAGGTGTGCCCAAGAAAAAGGAGAGGAAGAGATCGGGGAAGGTAACTGCCTCCAAACAAGCCAGAGCACACAGCAGCCAGACGATGCATTCTGAAGAGCGTGTACCCGTGAAAGGTGCGGTCATGTTCCATCTCACGGGCGAGCCGATGCTACCACTGAAACCGCTGGAGGCACTATCAGGGGATCTCAGGAGACTGCACGACCATGTGCGGTTGACTGAGAAAAGCCTACTAGCCTCAAATGATCCAGGATATCCGACATACGCGGCTCGTGTGCCTGAGGGGAAGTGCTACGTCGACACACGACCCGCGGAGGTGTTCTTCCTGCGGTTTGACCATATCTTCGAGATGTTTCTAACAAGGCGGCTTGATTTTACTATCGTCCGCCTTTTTGCGCTACATATGAGCTCCGTCATGAAGAGTGAAGAAGTCTCGCAAATCTGTGTGGTGGATCCGTACTACATGCACTAGTCTTTCTTGAGTCTCGGCGACTTTGAGCGTGAAACTGCTAGGGAGTACCTCCAAAACTTCATGGTACAGAATAAGGACCGGGAAATTGTCCTCGTGCCTTATCATCCAAAGTAAGTTAGTTCCGGACAACCCTTTCGTACATTTCAATCATTCCTTCTCTCTCATATGGGGAATAATTTGAGGTGTCTTTTCCCCGCAGCAACGGGCGCGCCATCCTTATCGTTCTTTACCCACAAGTCTCCCACGCCGTGTATTTTGACCCTTCCAGAGACTACGAGAAAAAGGACTACACCCACATAATGAATATTCTAGATGATGCTCTCCAAGGCTTCAGCTTTAGAGGTGGCCACGTGCTTATCAAGAAACAAAGGAACAAGAAGATGGGTTTCGCGCATAAAACTAACTTCTCCTGCATCCATGTCCCAAAACCAAGCAAGAAGGATGGATTCTACATCGTCCATCTCATGATTCAGTTCAACACGGATCACCGAAAGCTTCGCATTAACAGCAGAAATGATGATCATATCCACAAGTGGCTAGAATCTCATGGAGAAGCGAATTATAAACTTAGAGATGACTTCTTTCGCATCCAAAGCGACATTGCGACGATCATCATGAAAGAAGTCGTCGATGAGAAGGGGATGTTCCACCACGGCCCTATATCGCGAGCTGACGTTCGAACTCATATAGGCATGCAACGTCTAGACCTCACGCCGTTCAAGAAGCTAGGGTTCGTCCTCGATGATATGGAAGGATGGAACTTCTAGTGATTTATGATGCCGATGATGATGATATGTGTCGGTTGAACTTGTATACTTTTTGTAGCGATGAAACTTTGTGATCGTCCACGGTCCCTGCCAAACTTGCGTAATGCTACTTTGTTAGTTTGCGTACGATGACATGCGTACCTCTACTTAATTAATTTGCGTACTATATATGTTGCATCTAGTTGCTAACCCTTTCTTTTTCGGTGTTGCTCTAGTATATTTTGTTGCATATATATGATTGTACATCCTCTTCATGAACATGCATCTCTAACAGGTACCTAGTTTCTTGATGGCGAGATGGAAATGCTATGTTGTGTACAAAGGGAAGGTTCCGGGGGTGTACAACGAGTGGCATGAGTGTCAGGCGCAAGTGAATGGGTTCACGGGCGCCAGCCATAAAGGCTTCAAAAGCAGACAAGAAGGAGAAGCTAGTTACTTGAGGTTCATGCTAGCGCGAGAGAGGACTTGTAACCGCCACCTCATGTACTGCATAGTCCCGCTCTCACTCATAGTGATAGCACTTCTTGCATATACCTTTGTTTAGATGGATGACGTTGTTGTAGTTGCAAGTATTCGAGACTTGCATGTATCGCTATTTTCGAGATGATGACAAGATATCACTTTGTGTTGGATGATGATTATGATGAGACTATTTGTATGTACATGCTATGATTACATTTGTGGTCTCGCAGGCATTTTTATGTGTATCATGATGACATTTCTATGTGCTAAAGATTCTTCTACAAAGCCTGTTCAAATACAAAACAAATATGCCAAAAAAACTACTTAAATTAGCAGTACCAAGTGTATAAAAGTTAGCAGCACCGCCACAGTAGCAGTAGCGCGTCCAGCCAAAGAGCGCTAGCGCTACTAGCAGTAGCGAGCTTCACCTAACCGCGCTGCTGCTACACTTGTGTAGCAGTAGCGCGGGTGCGCACGTGCTACTGCTATGAGTTAGCTGTAGTGCCTTATTAGTAGCGCGGGTACCCACGCTACTGACACATCTAAAACCCGCGCTGCTGCTAGCCTTTTCCCTAGTAGTGATAGGGAATGACTTTCATTCTCTTTCTATCTTCTGTCGTGGTTGGGCTTTGAGTCTTACTCAACTTTACACCTTGTAATACAGGCAAGAACTCCATCTTTGACTGATCCGTTTTGAACTCTTTCAAAATCTTGTCAAGGTATGTACTCATTAAAAATCTTACCAAATGTCTTGATCTATCTCTACAGATCTTGATGCCCAATATGTAAGCAGCTTCACCGAGGTGTTTCTTTGAAAAACTCTCAAACTATCGTTTATGCTTTCCAGAAAATTCTACATTATTACAGCTCAACAATATTTCATTCACATATACTTATCAAAAACTCTGCAGTGCTCCCACTCACTTTCTTGTAAATACAGGCTTCACCGCAAGTCTGTATAAAACTATATGCTTTGATCAACTCATCAAAGTGTATATTCCAACTCCGAGATGCTTGCGCCAGTTCATAGATGGATCACTGGAGCTTGTACACCTTGTTAGCACCTCGACAAAACCTTATGGTTGCATCATATACAACTCTCCTTAGAGATATCTATTTAAGGAATGCAGTTTTGACATCCATTTGCGAGATTTCATAAAATGCGGCAATTGCTAACATGATTCGGACAGACTTAAGCATCTATACGAGTTAGAAAATCTCATCGTAGTAAACACCTTGAATTTGTCGAAAACCTTTTGCGACAATTCGAGCTTTGTAGATAGTAACACTACCATCAGCGTCCGTCTTCCTCTTGAAGATCCATATATTTTCTATGAGTCCACACTTTGTTCTCATACATGGATCCTATCTTAGATTTAATGGCCTCAAGCCACTTATCGGAATCTGGGCTCATCATAGCTTCTTCATAGTTCGTAGGTTCATCATGGTCAAGTAACATGACTTCCAGAACAGGATTACTATACCACTCTAGTGTGGATCGTACTCTGGTTGACCTACGAGGTTCTGTAGCAACTTGATCTGAAGTTTCATGATCTTTATTATTAGCTTCCTCTCCAGTTGGTGTATGCATCACGGGAACAGATTTCTGGGATGAGATACTTCCCAAATTGAGAGTAGGTACAATTACCTCATCAAGTTCTACTTTCCTCCCACTCACTTCTTTCGAGAGAAACTCCTTTAGAAAGGTTCTATTCTAGGCAACAATGATCTTGCCTTTGGATCTGTGATAGAAGGTGTACCAGATTGTTTCCTTAGGGTATCCTATGAAGATGCACTTCTTCGATTTGGGTTCGATCTTATCAGGTTGAAGCCTTTTGACATAACCATCGCATCCCCAAACTTTAAGAAATGACAACTTTGGTTTATTGCCAAACCACAGTTCATACGATGTTGTCTCAACGGATTTTGGCGGTGCCCTGTTTAACGTGAATGCAACTGTCTCTAATGCATAACCCCAATTGTGGTAAATTGGTAAGAAACATCATAGATTGCATCGTATCTAATAAAGTACGGTTACGATGTTTGGACACACCATTACGCTGTGGTGTTCTAGGTGGCGTGAGTTGTGAAACTATTCCACGTTGTTTTAAATGAAGGCCAAACTCGTAACTCAAATATTTGCCTCTGCGATCAGATCGTAGAAACTTTATTTTCTTGTTACGATGATTCTCCACTTCAGTCTGAAATTCTTTGAACTTTTGAAATGTTTCAGACTTGTCTTTCATTAAGTAGATATACCCATATCTGCTCAAATCGTCTGTGAAGGTCAGAAAATAATGATACCCGCCGTGAGCCTCAACACTCATTGGACCACATACATCGGTATGTATTATTTTCAATAAGTCATTGGCTCGCTCCATAGTTCTGGAGAACAAAGTTTTAGTCATGTTGCCCATGAGGCATGGTTCGCAAGTATCAAATGATTCATAATCAAGTAATTCCAAAGGCCCATCAGCATGGAGTTTCTTCATGCGCTTTACACAAATATGACCTAAACGAAAGTTCCACAAGTATATTGCACTATAATTATTAACTTTGCATCTTTTGGCATCACTATTATGAATATGTGTATCACTACGATCGAGATTCAATAAATCATTAACATTGGGTGTATGACCATAGAAGGTTTTATTCATGTAAACAGAATAACAATTATTCTCTGTCTTAAATGAATAACTGTATTGCAATAAACATGATCCTATCTTGTTCGTGCTCAACGCAAACACCAAATAACATTTATTTAGGTTCAATACTAATCCCGAAAGTATAGGGAGTGTGCGATGATGATCATATCAATCTTGGAACCACTTGCAACACACATCATCACTTCACCCTCAACTAGTCTCCATTTATTTTGCAGCTCTTGTTTTGAGTTACCAATCTTAGCAACCGAACATGTACAAATACCCAGGGGCTACTATGGGCACTAGTATGGTAAACATCAATAACATGTATATAAAATATACCATTGTTCACTTTGCCATCCTTATTATCCACCAAATATTTGGGGTAGTTCCGCTTCCAGTGACCATTTCCTTTGCAATGGAAGCACTCAGTGTCAGGCTTAGATCCAGCTTTGGGCTTCTTCACAGGAGTGACAACTTGCTTGACCTTCTTCTTGAAGTTCCCTTTCTTTCCCTTGCCCTTCTTTCTTGAAACTAGTGGTCTTGTTAACCATCAACACTTGATGCTCCTTTTTGATTTTTACCTTCACCGATTTCAGCATCGCGAAAAGCTCGGGAATCGTTTTCGTCATCCCTTGCATATTATAGTTCATCAGGAAGTTCTAGTAGCTTGGTGATAGTGACTAGAGAAGTCTGTCAATCACTATCTTATCTGGAAGATTAACTCCCACTTGAATCAAGCAATTGTAGTGCCCAGACATTCTGAGCACACGCTCACTAGCTGAGCTATTCTCCTCCATCTCGTAGGCAAAGTACTTGCCAGAGGTCTCATACCTCTGGACACGAGCATGAGTCTGAAATACCAATTTCAGCTCTTGGAACATCTCATATGCTCCATGGAGTTCAAAATGTCTTTGAAGCCCTGATTCTAAGCTGTAAAGCATGGAGGACTAAACTATCAAGTAGTCATAATATCGAGCTTGCCGGACGTTCATAACATATGCATCTGCTCCTACAATAGGTCTGTCACCTAGCGGTGCATCAAGGACATAATTCTTCTGTGCAGCAATGAGGATAATCCTCATATCACGGACCTAGTCCACATCATTGCTACTATCATCTTTCAACTTAGTTTTCTCTAGGAACATATCTAAAAAATACAGGGGAGCTACAACGCGAGCTATTGATCTAGAACATAATTTGAAAATACTATCAGGACTAAGTTCATGATAAATTAAGTTCAATTAATCATATTACTTAAGAACCCCCACTTAGATTGACATCCCTCAAGTCATCTAAATGATACATGATCCAAATCAACTAAACCATGTCCGATCATCATGTGAGATGGAGTAGTCATCAATGGTGAACATCTCTATGTTCATCATATCTACTACATGATTCACGTTCAACCTTTCGGTCTCTAGTGTTCCGAGGCCATGTGTGTACAGCTAGGCTCGTCAGGTTTAAACCGAGTAGTCTGCATGTGCAAATTTGTCTTGCACCCGTTGTATGTGAACATAGAGCCTATCACATCCGATCATCACGTGGTGTCTCAGCATGAAGAACTATCGCAACGGTGCATACTCAGGGAGAACACTTATACCTTGAAATGTTAGTTAAGGGATCATCTTATAATGCTACCGCCGTACTAAGAAAAATAAGATGCATAAAAGATAAACATCGCATGCAATGAAAATATGTGACATGATAGCCATAATCATCTTGTGCTTTTGATCTCCATCTCCAAAGCATCGTCATGATCGCCATCAGCACCGGCTCGACACCTTGATCTCCATCGTAGCATCGTGGTCGTCTCGCCAACTATTGCTTCTACAACTATCGCTATCGCTTAGTGATAAAGTAAAGCAATTACATGGCGTTTGCATTTTATACAATAAAGTGACAACCATAAGGCTCCTTCCAGTTGCCGATAACTTTTACAAAACATGATCATCTCATACAACAACGTATATCACATCCTGTCTTGACCATATCACATCACAAGCATGCCCTGCAAAAACAAGTTAGACGTTCTCTACTTTGTCGTTGCAAGTTTTATGTGGCTGCTACGAGCTTATAGCAAGAACCGTTCTTACCTATGGCACAAAACCACAATGGTCATTTATCAAGTGTTCTATTTTAACTTTCAAAAAGAACCGGCCGCAGTCAAATTTGATTCAACTAAAGTTGGAGAAACAAACACCCACCAGCCACCTTTATGCAAAACTAGTTGCATGTCTGTGGTGGAACCGGTCTCATGAACGCGGTCATGTAAGGTTGGTCTGGGCCACTTCATCCAACAATACCGCCGAATCAAAATAAGACATTGGTGGTAAGCAGTATGACGATCACCGCCCACAACTCTTTGTGTTCTACTCCTGCATATCATCTACGCATAGACCTGGCTCGGATGCCACTGTTGGGGAACGTAGCATGCAATTTCAAAAAATTTGCTACAATCACACAAGATCTATCTAGGAGATGCATAGCAACGAGAGGGGGAGAGTGTGTCCACGTACCCTCGTAGACTGAAAGCGTAAGCGTTAGTTAACGCAGTTGATGTAGTCGAACATCTTCACGATCCAACCGATCTAAGTACCGAACGTACGGCACCTCCGTGTTCAGCACACGTTCAGCTCGATGGCGTACCTGGAATTCTTGATCTAGTAGAGGGCCGAGGGAGAGTTCCATCAGCACGATGGTGTGGTGACGGTGTTGATGATGTGATCTGTGTAGGGCTTCGCCTAAGCACTACGATGCTAGGATCAGAGGACTAAACCATGGAGGGGGCACTACACACGGCAAAGAGAACAATTGATGTGCCTTTGGGGTGCCCCCAACCCACGTAAATAAAGGAGGGGGAGAGAGGCCGGAGGCCGGGAGGGGCGCGCCATGGGGGGAGTCCTACTTGGACTCCTATTCCAAGTAGGATTCCCCCCCCCCCCCTCTACCTTTTTTCACCGGAGGGAATAGGAAGGAGAGGGAGAGGGAAAGGAATGGGGGACGCTGCCACCTCCTCCTTGTCCTATTTGGAATCCCTAGGAGGGGGCGCGCGGCCACCCCACATGGGCTTCCCTCTCTCTCCCTTTGGCCCATGTTGGCCCAACATTTCCCTATGGGGTTCCAGTAACCCCACGGTACTCTGAAAAATGTCCGAACCTCTCCGAAACGTTTTCGGTGTCCGAACATAACCTTCCAATATGTCAATCTTCACCTCTCGACCATTTTGAGACTCCTCATCATGTCCTTGATCTCATACGGGACTCCAAACAAACTTCGGTCATCAAAAACACATAACTCATAATATAAATCGCCATCGAACGTTAAGCATGTGGACCCTACGGGTTCGAGCACTATGTAGACATGATCGAGACACATCTCCTATCAATAACCAATAACTGAACCTGGATGCTCATATTGTCTCCTACATATTCTACGAAGATCTTTATCGGTCAAACCGCACAACAACATACGTTGTTCCCTTTGTCATCGGTATGTTACTTGCCCGAGATTCCATCCTCGGTATTATCATACCTAGTTCAATCTTGTTATCGGCAAGTCTATTTACTCATTCCGAAATGCTACATCCCGCAACTAGCTCATTAGGCACATTGCTTGCAAGTCTTATAGTGATGAGCATTACCGAGAGGGCCTAGAGATACCTCTCCGATACACGGAGTGACAAATCCTAATCTCGATCTATGCCAACCCAAAAAACACCTTAGGAGACACCTATAGAGCATCTTTATAATCACCCAGTTATGCTTTGACATTTGATAGGACATAAGCTGTTCCTCCGATATTCAGGAGTTGCATAATCTCATAGTCAGAGGAACATGTATAAGTCATGAAGAAAGCAATAGCAATAAAACTTAACGATCATTATGCTAAGCTAACGGATGGGTCTTGTCCATCACATCATTCTCTAATGATGTGATCCCATTCATCAAATGACAACACATGTCTATGGTCAGGAAACATAACCATCTTTGATTAATGAGCTACTCAAGTAGAGGCATACTAGGGACACTTTGTTTTGTCTGTGTATTCACACATGTACTAAGTTTCCGGTTAATACAATTCTAGCATGAATAATAAACATTTATCTTGATATAAGGAAATATAAATAACAACTCTGTTATTGCCTCTAGGGAATATTTCCTTCACCACCACCACCACCACCATGTCGATTGTGCAAGTCAAGATGCGACAACAACCTTGCAACTGGCACATTGTTCGGCATCTACTTCCAGCCGAATTTTCTTCCTGCGGCGGTAACAAAATATATGAAACTCGTAACAACTATTTTGTTTTTAGTGTTATTGGTATTAATGCATTGTGCATATATCATTGTGTATACACCGATCTTCCCATACAATGTGAGGTTGGAATTTAACAAGCTGACTGGAGACACTGTGACCTTTGAGGCTCCTATGGGCCCTACACTATGGAGGTCGAGAAATGACGAAATATGTCGTGGATGGGAGGAGATGGATGGGACCATTTCATCTCCCACATGGGTATCACTGGCGGTGAGTTGATCAGCTTCTCCATAGGAGAAAGACCTAAGCTGGCCGTCATTTATCTCCACACGGATGAAGATGATGAGGACCCACTTGATGAAGCCATCTATACTCGAAGAATAAGGCTGAGCGAGGAGGAGGTGTGCAACCTATGGGACAATTCCGCCACGTGCTGACTTTGTCGGGGTGCCATTCGTGACCCGCCTGACAAGTACCATGGTTGATCGGCATGTTATGGTATGTTATACTTACTATAGTAATTTCATTATATGCTTTATTGTTTTTCAGCATGAACAAGAGGAAAGGCTCCTATTGTGTTAATATATTAATAGGGGTAACATTGTACAAAGGAGTATTTACATAGGGGGGGGGGACTTGTCCACTTTGTGGCAAGCGAGAAGGGGGGCTAAACAAGCAAGGGAAACTGCTATAAAGAGTGTATAAATTTTAGAACAAATGTCCTACGTGCCTATTTAACCCTGTGCTGAAGTAGCTCGAAATCCCTCTTAAACCTATCAAGCCAAGAGCTGAATGTGGGGGCTATAGCTCTAAAGTGTTTGTTATTCCTCTCCTTCCAAATGCTCCAGGCCGCCACTATGAATTTCTCTAGGAACATTGGAGATGGATGGCCATTTTTTTGGACTTCAATAGCTTGCAAGCGGTAGAGTAAGCCCACCCCCCCCCCCCCAATGAATATCAAGTTTATCCCAGCATTGCTTGCTGAAGGAGCAGGTGAAGATCATGTGCTCAACCGTTTCCTCTATGTTCAGACTGCAGAGGAGGCAATTATGATCATCTCCAATGTTGTAATGCCTCCTTTTGAGCATATTCCGCGTGTTGAGTCTATCATGGAATAACAACCAAGAAAAAATCTTTAATTTCATCGTGCACTTTGATTTCTAGATCCAGCAAAACACTTGGTGAGATTGAATATCCTTGAAGAAGAAACGGTAGTAATCCATTGATTTGAAGACCGTTTTGCCCCAAACATAGTGCCACACGTCCGAGGCCGCCGTTGAAGGTTGTATCACTGACGCAATTGTCTGCATGTGTCTGACCTCTGCATGAGCTTGAGGGGACAGAGGAAGATGGAACGTTTCTCCCAGCAACGTGATCCCCAAGAAATCCTTGACAGAGACATCCTCGTTCAAAGAGTGGGAGAAAGCACGTGGATGTAAATCTTGCAGAAGCTGATTGGACCATAGATATTTCCAGAACAGAGCCGTGGTGCCACACACAATGTTGACCCAGGATACTCCCCTGAATTTAGGAGAGAGCTTGAGTACATCCTTCCACCAAAATGATCCAACCGGGTCGCAAGCATGTGAGCATAGTATGATTCCCAGGTGAGTTGTGTCCAAGGAATATCCATCTTATTGTAGAATTTGTGTAGAAATTTCAAAAGCAAGGCTTTGTTTTGGATTCGGAGATTGAGGACTCCAAGACCTCCCTTATTTTGGGCTTGCACACCATGTCCCAGGCAGCCAACGAGTTGCATTTGTCACCTTGTTCAGTTTTCTTGATCCAATAGCATCTGCGTCTTATCTTATCCAACATCTCTATTAGCTTTGGTGGAAAATGGAGCGTACACATTGCATAAATGAGTAGGGAAGTAACTGTGGAGTTGATAAGGGCCAGCTTCCCTGCATGGGATATAAGGGAGAGCATGGAAGACAAACTTCTTTCAACAGTACTGACGAAAGCCATGAAATCTTGAATGGTGGGCCGTGAAGTGCCCAAGGGAAGGCCTAGGTAGGTAAACGGCATGACACCAATTGAGCATTCAAAAATAGAAGCAATTTGTGATGCAAGATCAGTCTCCAAGTTAATGAGAGTGAGAGTTGACTTATGGAAATTGATCTTGAGGTTGATGGATTGGGCATATTTGGTGAGGATATTTTTAATAGTCATGGCTTGTTGAGGACAAGCAGGCATGAGAAAGATCGTGTCGTCGGCATATTGTACAATAGGGTAGTCCATTTGGCCATTACAAGGAAAGGGGAGTTGAATCAGGCCCTCCATATATGCATCATTGATGGCTGATTGGACGAGGTCGGCCGCAAGGAGGAAGATGAGTGGAGAAAGGGGGTCACCCTGTCTAACACCATGTTGGCAATGGAACTGTCTGCCAGGCACGCCATTAAGAAGAATGGAAGTCTCCCCGAAGACAATATTGATTTGATCCAAGATAACCATTTGTCATTAAAGCCCATGTGTTTCATGATGTTGATCATGGGATCATGTTCGAATAGTATCGAAAACTTTGGCGAAATCCAATTTAGGCAGCACGATCAGGCGCTTCGAAGCTTGGAATTGATGGATGTATTGGAATGTCCATGGAAGGCAATCTTGGATAGATCTTCCACGTATGAATCCATACTGGTTGCGATGTATAATTTTCAAAATTACTTTCTAGAGTCGGTTGGCCAGGAGTTTTGTAATGAGTTTGAGCCAGCAGTTGAGTAGAGTGATTGGCCGGTAATCATAGACAATGGATGGAGACACGTTCTTTGGGATGAGAGTAATCAGTCCATCATTAATGCTTTGAAGATTAAGTGTTCCTGCATGAAATTGATTGCACAACATGTAAAAATCTTCCTTGATGATTAGCCAACAAGCTTTAAGGAAGAAGCCGCTAAAACTATTTGGGCCAGGTGCCCAATCGCCCGGCATATCTTTAACAACCAAATCAATCTCCTCTTGAGTGAAAGGCAGAGTGATGTGATCTAGATTTTTATTAGGCCGGATCAAGGATGGAAGGTCGAACTGCATTTGCGCGGGGTTTGCTGTGCCTAGCCTGTCAGTGTAGGCTTGGAAGAGAAGAGCCTCTTTGCTAGTGTGATCTTCGACCATGAGCCCATCAGGAGTTTGTAGGTTTACAATATTATTTTTACAATACCTTTCCGTGGTCACTCCTTGAAAAAACTTCATATTTTCATCACCGAACTTGACCCAGTGAATTGTGCACTGTTTCTTCCATTATTGCCTCTGATAATCCAGCAAACAGAGGAGGTGCTTCTTGATAATCTTGAGGAAGTTATTTTCTGTGAGTGTGAGTGCCCGTAGGTTCTCCAGAGCATCCAAATCAGCAAGGGTGTTGTTTGTGTCTTCAATAGCCACTAAAAGTCGAGAAACATTCTTACTCCAAGCTTTAAGATCCTGTCTCAAAATCTAGAACTTGCAACAGAGCATGGTGGCCGCATTGGTCGTATTGACTGGTCGGTCCCATACTTCTTTAACCACATCCATAAAGCCTGGGTGTAGTAACCAATATGATTCAAACCTGCAAAGCTTGGCTTGTGGAATTTTTGTCTCAATGTTTACTACACATGGCGTCTAATCCGATGTAGGATTGTAGAGGGGCTTAACCGTAGTATTGGGATAAACATCCGTCCAGTGGATAGAGGTAAAGAACTAGTCTACTTGCTCGAGCAGGGGGTCTTGTTGCATGTTGCTCCACGTATATAACCTGCCCTTAATGAGCAATTCAACGAGATTGTGTTTGCGGATAATATCATTGAAAGTTGACATGTCGTTAACATCACCCCTGGCTTATTGCAGTTCTCTAGACCTTGAATATTATTAAAGTCACCAAGGAATAAGCAGTCATCATATGCCTGAATGTCCCTGATATACAACCATTGGGTAAAGGAGTTATGTGCAGGTCTTGTGCATGGGCCATAAATGTTGTAAAGCGACTAGGCTTGTGCGGAGAGAGTGCTGGTGAACTGAATGCCCAAAGAAAAATCTTCCCAAACAATAACAATACCAGAAAAGATGGAACTATTCCAGACAGTGAGCAAGCCACCAGATGCGCCACAAGAAGGAATATAAGCAAATTTATCAAAGCGCTTATGACAGCAGGATCTGAATGAAATATGCCCTAGAGGCAATAATAAAGTTATTATTTATTTCCTTAATTCATGATAAATGTTTATTATTCATGCTAGAATTGTATTAGCCGGAAACTTAGTACATGTGTGAATACATAGACAAAACATATAGTCCCTAGTATGCCTCTACTTGACTAGCTCGTTAATCAAAGATGGTTATGTTTAATAACCATAGACATGTGTTTTCATTTGATGAACGGGATCACATCATTAGGAGAATGATGTGATGGACATGAACCATCCGTTAGCTTAGCATTATGATCGTGTTAGTTCATTACTACTGCTTTCTTCATGACTTATACAAGTTGCTGGGGATCTTGCAAAAATTAAAATTTTCTACGCATCACCAAGATCAATCTATGGAGAAACTAGCAACGAGAGATAGGGGAGTGCATCTTCATACCCTTGAAGATCGTGACATGGAAGCGTTACAAGAACGCGGATGAAGGAGTCGTACTCGTAGAGATTCAGATCGCGGTGGATTCTGATCTAAGCGCCGAACAACGGCACCTCCGTGTTCAACACACGAGCAGCCCGGTGACTTATCCCGCGCCTTGATCTAGATAGGAGGAGGGAGAGGTTGAGGAAGAAGTCTCCAGCAGCAGCACGACGGCGTGGTGGTGGTGGAGCAGCGGTTCTCTGGCAGGGCTTCGCCAAGCTCAAACGGAGGAGGAGAGGTGTTGGAGAGGGGGAGGGCTGCGCCTTAGATGAGGTGCAGCTGCCCTCCCTCCTCCCCTCTATTTATAGGGTGAAGGGGGAAGGGGGCCGGCCCCTCTAGATGAGATCTAGAGGGGGGCGGCGGCCAAGGGGAGGGGCTTTCCCCCCAAGCCAAGGGGGGCTTCCCCTTTAGGGTTCCCCCCCAAACCCCAGGCGCATGGGACCTAGGGGGGTTGGTGCCCAGTCCATTTGGGGCTGGTTCCCTTCCACATACAACCCATAAGGGCCCTTCGGGGAAGGTGGAACCTCCCGGTGGACCCCCGGAACCCCTTCGGTGGTCCCGGTACAATACCGATAAACCCCCGAATACTTCCAGTGACCATATGATGACTTCCCATATATAAATCTTCACCTACGGACTATTTTGGAACTCCTCGTGACGTACGGGATCTCATACGGGACTCCGAACATTGGGTATCCACGTACAAACCTTCCCTATAACCCTAGCGTCATCGAACCTTAAGTGTGTAGACCCTACGGGTTCGGGAATCATGCAGACATGACCGAGACAGCTCTCCGGCCAATAACCAACAGCAAGATCTGGATACCCATGTTGGCTCCCACATGTTCAATGATGACCTCATCGGATGAACCACGATGTCGAGAATTCAAGCAATCCCGTATACAATTCCCTTTGTCAATCGGTACGTTACTTGCGCGAGATTCGATTGACGGTATCCCAATACCTTGTTTAATCTCGTTACCGGCAAGTCACTTTACTCGTTCCATAATGAATGATCCCATGACCAACTACTTAGTCACATTGAGCTCATTATGATGATGCGTTACCGAGTGGGCCCAGAGATACCTCTCCGTCATATGAAGTGACAAATCCCAGTTTCGATTCGTGCCAACCCAACAGACACTTTCGGAGATACCTGTAGTGCACCTTTATAGCCACCCAGTTACGTTGTGACGTTTGGTACACCCAAAGCATTCCTACTGTATCCTGGAGTTGCACAATCTCATGGTCTAAGGAAATGATACTTGACATTAGAAAAGCTTTAGCAAACGAACTACACGATCTTGTGCTATGCTTACAATTGGGTCTTGTCCATCACATCATTCTCCTAATGATGTGATCCCGTTATCAATGACATCCAATGTCCATAGTCAGGAAACCATGACCATCTGTTGATCAACGAGCTAGTCAACTAGAGGCTCACCAGGGACATGTTGTGGTCTATGCATTCACACATGTATTACGGCTTCCGGTCAATACAATTATAGCATGAACAATAGAAAATTATCATGAACAAGGAAATATAATAATAACCATTTTATTATTGCCTCTAGGGCATATTTCCAACAGTCTCCCCCTGCACTAGAGTCAATAATCTAGTTACATTGTGATGAATTGAACACACATAGAGTTCTGGTGTTGATCATGTTTTGCTCGTGGAAGAGGTTTAGTCAACGGATCTGCGACATTCAGATCCGTATGCACTTTACAAATATCTATGTCTCCATCTTGAACATTTTCACGAATGGAGTTGAAGCGACGCTTGATGTTCCTGGTCTTCTTGTGAAAACTGGGCTCCTTGGCAAGGGCAATAGCTCCAGTGTTGTCACAGAAGAGAGTCATCGGGCCTGACGCATTGGGAATAACTCCTAGGTCGGTAACGAACTCCTTCATCCAGATTGCTTCATGTGCTGCCTTCGAGGCTGCCTTGTACTCCGCTTCACATGTAGATCCTACCACGACACTTTGCTTGCAACTGCACTGGCTTACTGCCCCACCATTCAAAATATACACGTATCCGGTTTGTGACTTGGAGTCATCCAGATCTGTGTTGAAGCTAGCATCGACGTAACCCTTTACGACGAGCTCTTCATCACCTCCATAAACGAGAAACATATCCTTGGTCCTTTTCAGGTACTTTAGGATATTATTGACAGCTGTCCAGTGTTCCATGCCGAGATTACTTTGGTACCTTCCTACCAAACTTACGACAAGGTTTACATCAGGCCTGGTACACAGCATGTCATACATAATAGACCCTATGGCTGAGGCATAGGGGATGACACTCATCTTTTCTCTATCTTCTGCCATGGTCAGGCTTTGAGCCGAGCTCAATGTCAGACCTTGCAATGCAGGCAAGAACCCCTTCTTGGACTGATCCATATTGAACTTCTTCAATATCTTATCAAGATATGTGCTTTGTGAAAGATCTATGAGGCGTCTCGATCTATCTCTATAGATCTTGATGCCTAATATGTAAGCAGCTTCTCCAAGGTCCTTAATTGAAAAACACTTATTCAAGTAGGCCTTTATGCTTTCCAAAAGTTCTATATCATTTCCCATCAATAGTATGTCATCCACATATAATATGAGAAATGCTACAGAGCTCCCACTCACTTTCTTGTAAACGCGGGCTTCTCCATAAGTCTGCATAAACTCAAACGCTTTGATCATTTCATCAAAGCGAATGTTCCAACTCCGAGATGCTTGCACCAGCCCATAGATGGAGCGCTGGAGCTTGCATACCTTGTTAGTATTCTTAGGATCGACAAAACCTTCCGGCTGCATCATATACAATTTTTCCTTAAGGAAACCGTTAAGGAATGCCGTTTTGACGTCCATTTGCCATATTTCATAATCAGAGAATGCGGCAATTGCTAACATGATTCCGACAGACTCCAGCTTCGCTACGGGTGAGAAGGTCTCATCGTAGTCAACCCCTTGAACTTGTCGATAACCCTTAGCGACAAGCCGAGCTTTATAGATGGTAACATTACCGTTCGCGTCTGTCTTCTTCTTAAAGATCCATTTATTTTCTATCGCTCGCCGATCATCAGGCAAGTCTGTCAAAGTCCACACTTTGTTTTCATACATGGATCCTATCTCGGATTGCATGGCTTCAAGCCATTTGTTGGAATCTGGGCCCGCCATCGCTTCTTCATAGTTCGAAGGTTCGCCGTTGTCTAACAACATGATTTCCAGGACATGGTTGCCATACCATTCTGTTGTGGAACGTGTCCTTGTGGACCTACGAAGTTCAGTAGTAACTTGATCCGAAGTGCCTTGATCATCATCATTAACTTCCTCTCTAGTCGGTGCAGGCACCACAGAAACATCTTCCTGAGTTGCGCTACTTTCCGGTTCAAGAGGCAGTACTTCATCAAGTTCTACTTTCCTCCCACTTACTTCTTTCAAGAGAAACTCTTTCTCCAGAAAGGACCCATTCTTGGCAACAAAGATCTTGCCTTCGGATCTGAGGTAGAAGGTATACCCAATGGTTTCCTTAGGGTATCCTATGAAGACGCATTTTTCCGACTTGGGTTAGAGCTTTTCAGGTTGAAGTTTCTTGACATAAGCATAGCATCCCCAAACTTTTAGAAATGACAGCTTAGGTTTCTTTCCAAACCATAATTCATACAGTGTCGTCTCAACAGATTTACACGGTGCCCTATTTAAAGTGAATGTAGCTGTCTCTAAAGCGTATCCCCAAAATGATAGTGGTAAATCGGTAAGAGACATCATAGATCGCACCATATCCAATAGAGTGCGATTACGGCGTTCGGACACACTGTTACACTGAGGTTCTCCAGGCGGCGTGAGTTGTGAAACAATTCCACATTTCCTTAAGTGCGTACCAAATTCATGACTCAAATATTCTCCCCCACGATCTGACCGTAAGAACTTTATTTTTCTGTGAAGTTGATTCTCCACCTCACTCTGAAATTCCTTGAACTTTTCAAAGGTCTCAGACTTGTGTTTCATCAAGTAGACATACCCATATCTACTTAAGTCATCAGTCAGGGTGAGAACATAATGATAGCCTTCGCGAGCCTCAACGCTCCTTGGACCGCACACATCAGTATGTATGATTTCCAATAAGTTGGTTGCTCGCTCCATTGTTCCGGAGAACAAAGTCTTGGTCATTTTGCCCATGAGGCATGGTTCACACATGTCAAATGATTCATAATCAAGAGAATCCAAAAGTCCATCTGCATGGAGCTTCTTCATGCATTTGACACCAATGTGAACAAGGCGGCAGTGCCACAAGTATGTGGGACTATCATTATCAACCTTACATCTTTTGGTATTCACACTATGAATATGTGTAACATCACGTTTGAGATTCATTAAGAATAAACCATTGACCCGCGGGGCATGACCATAAAACATATCTCTCATATAAATAGAACAACCATTATTCTCAGATTTAAATGAGTAGCCGTCTCGTATTAAACGAGATCCAGATACAATGTTCATGCTCAAAGCTGGCACTAAATAACAATTATTGAGGTTTAAAACTAATCCTGTAGGTAAATGCAGAGGTAGCGTGTCGACGGCGATCACATCGACCTCGGAACCATTCCTGACGCGCATCGTCACGTCGTCCTTCGCCAGTCTCCGCTTATCCCGCAGCTCCTGTTTTGAGTTACAAATATGAGCAATGGCACCGATATCAAATACCCAGGAGCTACTACGAGTACTGGTAAGGTACACATCAATAACATGTATATCACATATACCTGTGGTGTTGCCGGCCTTCTTGTCCGCTAAGTACTTGGGGCAGTTCAGCTTCCAGTGTCCGTTTCCCTTGCAATAAAAGCACTCAGTCTCAAGTTTGGGTCCATGCTTTGGCTTCTTCCCGGAAACTGGCTTACCAGGCGCGGCAACTCCCTTGCCATCCTTCTTGAAGTTCTTCTTACCCTTGCCTTTATTGAAACTAGTGGTTTTATTGACCATCAACACTTGATGATCCTTTTTTATCTCCACCTCCGCTAATTTCAGCATTGAATATACCTCAGGAATGGTTTTCATCATCCCCTGCATATTGAAATTCATCACAAAGCTCTTGTAGCTAGGTGGAAGCGACTGGAGGATTCTGTTGACGACCGCGTCATCCAGGAGATTTACTCCTAGCTGAGACAAGCGGTTGTGCAACCCAGACATTTTGAGTATGTGCTCGCTGACAGAACCATTCTCCTCCATCTTACAACTATAGAACTTACCAGTGACTCCATATCTCTCGACCTGGGCATGAGCTTGGAAAACCATTTTCAGCTCTTGGAACATCTCATATGCTCCATGCTGCTCAAAACGCTTTTGGATCCCCGGTTCTAAGCTGTAAAGCATGCCGCACTGAACCAGGGAGTAATCATCACTACGCGACTGCCAGGCGTTCGTAACGTCTTGAGTTGCTGGGAAAACGAGTGCTTCACCTAGCGGTGCATCTAGGACATATGCTTTCTTGGCAGCTATGCGGATGATCCTCAAGTTCCGGACCCAGTCCGTATAATTGCTGCCATCGTCTTTCAACTTGGTTTTCTCTGGGAACGTGTTGAAGTTGAGGGCAACATTAGCGTGGGCCATTTCATCTACTAGACATATTGCAAATATTTTAGACTAAGTTCATGATAATTAAGTTCATCTAATCAAATTATTTAATGAACTCCCACTCAGATATACATCCTTCTAGTCATCCAAGTGATTCATGATCCGAGTCAACTAAGCCGTGTCCGATCATCACGTGAGATGGACTAGTCATCATCGTGAACATCTTCATGCTGATCCTATCTGCTATACGACTCATGTTCGACCTTTCGGTCTCTTGTGTTCCCAGGCCATGTATGTACATGCTAGGCTCGTCAAGTCAACCTAAGTGTTTTGCATGTGTAAATCTGGCTTACACCCATTGTATGCGAATTTTAGAATCTATCACACCCAATCATCACGTGGTGCTTCGAAACAATGAACCTTCGCAACAGTGCACAATTAGGGGGAACACTTTCTTGAAATTTTATGAGGGATCATCTTATTTATGCTACCGTCGTTCTAAGCAAATAAGATGTAAAACATGATAAACATCACATGCAATAAAATAGTGACATGATATGGCCAATATCATTTTCTCCTTCTGATATCCATCTCCAGGGCGCCACGATCATCATCGTCACCGGCATGACACCATGATCTCCATCATCATTGTCTCCATCATCTTGTCTTCATGAAGTTGTCTAGCCAACTATTACTTCTACTACTATGGCTAACGGTTTAGCAATAAAGTAAAGTAATTACATGGCGTTATTCAATGACACACAGGTCATACAATGAATTAAGGCAACTCCTATGGCTCCTGCCGGTTGTCATACTCATTGACATGCAAGTCGTGATTCCTATTACAAGAACATGATCAATCTCATACATCACATATATATCATTCATCACATCCTTTTGGCCATATCACATCACGCGGCATATGCTGCAAGAACAAGTTAGACGTCCTCTAATTGTTGTTGCATGTTTTTTATGTGGTTTCTATAGGTTTCTAGAAAGAACTTTTCTTACCTATGCCAAAACCACAACGTAATATGCCAATTGCTATTTACCCTTCATAAGGACCCTTTTCATCAAATCCGATCCGACTAAAGTGGGAGAGATAAACACCCGCTAGCCACCTTATGCAACTAGTGCATGTTAGTCGGTGGAACCTGTCTCACGTAAGCGTATGCGTAAGGTCGGTCCGGGCTGCTTCATCCCATGATGCCGCCGAATCAAGATAAGACTAGTAGTGGCAAGTAAATTGATAAAATGGACGCCCACAACAACTTGTGTTCTACTCGTGCATAGAAACTACGAATAGACCTAGCTCATGATGCCATTGTTGGAAATCGTTGCGGAAATGAAAATTTTCTATGCATCACCAAGATCAATCTATGAAAAAACTAGCAATGAGAGAGAGGGGAGTGCATCTTCATACCCTTGAAGATCGTGACGCGGAAGCGTTACAAGAACGCGAATGAAGGATTCGTACTCGTAGCGATTCAGATCGCGGTGGATTCCAATCTAAGCGTCGAACAACGGCACCTCCGAATTCAACACACGTGCAGCCCAATGACGTCTCCCGCACCTTGATCCAGCAAGGAGGAGGGAGAGGTTGAGGAAGAAGGCTCCAGCAGCAGGACGACGACGTGGTGGTGGTGGAGCAGCGGTTCTCCGGCAGGGCTTCGCCAAGCTCAAACGGAGGAGGAGAGGTGTTGGAGAGGTGGAGGGCTGCGCCTTGGTGTCGGTGTCAAAACTGGCGGATCTCGGGTAGGGGGTCCCGAACTGTGTGTCTAAGGTTAATGGTAACAGGAGGCGGGGGACACAATGTTTACCCAGGTTTGGGCCCTCTCTATGGAGGTAATTGATGGGGAACATAGGAGAAATTCAGAATTTTCCTACGAGTCACCAAGATCTAATTATGGAGAAACTAGCAACGAGAGAGAGGGGAGTGCATCTACATACCCTTGTAGATCGCTAAGCGGAAGCGTTGAAGAGAACGGGGTTGAAGGAGTCGTACTCGTCGTGATCCAAATCATCGGAGATCCTATTGCCGAACGGACGGCACCTCCGCGTTCAACACACGTGGAGCCCGGTGACGTCTCCCATGCCTTGATCCAGCAAGGAGAGAGGGAGAGGTTGGGGAAGAATCCGTCCAGCAGCAGCACAACGGTGTGGTGGTGATGGAGGAGCGTGGTAATCCAGCAGGGCTTCGCCAAGCACCGCGAGAGACAAGGAGAAAGAGAGGTAGGTCTGCGCCAGGGAGAGGTGGAAAGCCTTATATGTGGCAGCCCCAAAATCTCAAGTATATATAGGGGAGAGGGAGGGGACTGCGCCCCTTTAGGGTTCCCACCCCAAGGGGTGCGGCTGCCCCAAAAACCCATCTAGGGTGGCGGCCAAGGGGGGGGAGAGGGGAAACTTGCCCCCCAAGTAAGGTGGGTGCGCCCCCTCCCCAAACCCTAGACGCCTTGGGCCCTTGTGGGGGGCGCACCAGCCCACTTGGGGCTGGTCCCCTCCCGCACTTGGCCCATGCTGCCCTCTGGGGCCTGTGGCCCCATTTGGTGGACCCCCGGGACCCTCCCGGTGGTCCCAGTACGTTACCGATAACACCCGAAACTTTTCCGGTGACCAAAACAGGACTTCCCATATATAAATCTTTACCTCCGGACCATTCCGGAACTCCTCGTGACTTCCGGGATCTCATCTAGTACTCCGAACAACATTCTGTAACCACATATATCTATTCCCTATAACCCTAGCATCATCGAACCTTAAGTGTGTAGACCCTACGGGTTCGGGAACCATGCAGACATGACCGACACGTTCTCCGGTCAATAACCAACTGCGGGATCTGGATACCCATGTTGGCTCCCACATGTTCCACAATGATCTCATCAGATGAACCACGATGTCAAGGACTCAATCGATCCTGTATACAATTCCCTTTGTCTAGCGGTATTGTACTTGCCCGAGATTCGATCGTCGGTATGCCGATAACTTGTTCAATCTCGTTACCAGCAATTCTCTTTACTCGTTCCGTAACACATCATCCCGTGATCAACCCCTTGGTCACATTGTGCACATTATGATGATGTCCTACCAAGTGGGCCCAGAGATACCTCTCTGTCAACCGGAGTGACAAATCCCAGTCTCGATTCGTGCCAACCCAACAGACACTTTCGGAGATACCTGTAGTGCACCTTTATAGGCACCCAGTTACTTTGTGACGTTTGGTACAGCCAAAGCATTCCTATGGTATCCGGGAGTTGCACAATCTCATGGTCTAAGGAAATGATACTTGACATTAGAAAAGCTTTAGCATACGAACTACACGATCTTTGTGCTAGGCTTAGGATTGGGTCTTGTCCATCACATAATTCTCCTAATGTTGTGATCCCGTTATCGACGACATCCAATGTCCATGGTCAGGAAACCCCAACCATCTATTGATCAACGAGCTAGTCAACTAGAGGCTTACTAGGGACATGGTGTTGTCTATGTACCCACACATGTATCTGAGTTTCCTATCAATACAATTATAGCATGGATAATAAACTATTATCATGAACAAGAAAATATAATAATAATAACTAATGTATTATTGCCTCTAGGGCATATTTCCAACAGTAATACCGTACTTCCTGCTTGATTGGTCTTGATGATATGAGTATTACAAGAGTTGATCTACCACGAGATCGTAGAGGCTAAACCCTAGAAGCTAGCCTATGATTATGATTGTTCTTGTCCTACGGACTAAACCCTCCGGTTTATATAGACACTGGAGGGGGTTAGGGTTACACAGAGTCGGTTACAGAGAAAGAAATCTACATATCCAAATTGCCAAGCTTGCCATCCACGCAAAGGAGAGTCCCACCCGGACACGGGACGAAGTCTTCAATCTTGTATGTTCATTGTCCAATAGTCCGGCATAAGCATATAGTCCGGCTGACCGAGGACCCCCTAATCCAGGACTCCCTCAGTAGACCCTGAACCAGGCTTCAATGACGATGAGTCCGGCGCGCAGATTGTCTTCGGCATTGCAAGGCGGGTTCCTTCTCCGAATACTCCAAGGTAGATTTTGAACACATGAATCATGTCCGGCTCTAAAAAATTTCACCAATAGATTCTGCTGACAATTTTTCATAGCGTGACATCATGCTGCAGCCCGGTCAATATTCGAACCATTTTTCTCAACCTGCTACTGCACGTATTGTGAGGCGGTTTTATTGGCACGTCTCGTCGAAGCAGAGATCGTGTCCCCTTATCACGGGATTCTCATCAATACGGGTGTGGGTAACCCAACCGCGCCATCAACATTGCGCTTGGGGAATAAGCGAGTTTATAGGGCAAGTGGGGAGGCGCACAGTTTCTACCGCCTTTAGAAAGAGATAAGAATTCCCCTTTTTCACCCACACCTTCTTCTTCCTTTGCTCATCCATTCTCTCTCTCTCTCGAGCTCTAGCACCCATGCTATCACCCTCTCCACAAAGTCATTCAAGCATGTACGGAGCGGGAGGCAAGTGGATGGCCTCCTTCGTCATGGAGGAGGACATAACAAAGCTTCAGGGGGCGGATACTTGTCCGCAAACATCACGCACCGGCTTCTGGCCGAAGAGCAGATCATCCCCACCAAGAAACCCCAGGAGAGGGTAGTGTTCCTCTCCCACTTCGTCCGTGGACTGGGATTTCCCCTCCACCCATTCGTCCGTGGACTCATGTTTTACTACGGGCTGGACTTTCATGATCTGGCCCCCAACTTCATCCTCAACATCTCGGCGTTCATCGTCATGTGCGAGGCCTTTCTCCACATCACGCCCCACTTTGGACTATGGTTGAAGACCTTCAACGTGAAGCCAAAGGTGGTGGGAGGCCAGCAAGCGGAGTGTAGGGGCGCCATGGTGGGCAAGATGCCCAATGTCACCTGGCCCGAGGGCTCTTTTGTGGAGACCGTAAAGGGGTGGCAGTCGGGGTGGTTCTACATTATCGAGTCATGCAACACAAACTGGTTGGCAGCCCCCGAACTTTGATTCGGCGTCCCCATGTGGCTCACCTCCTGGAAAGAGAAGGGTTTAGCCCGGGGCTCCGCGGTAGAGCTGATTGGACTTTAGACCTGCGTTTGGAACATGGTAACTAAGAAAATCAAGCTTGTCAACATAGTACAGGTTATGCTCCTCCGCCGGATCCTTCCGTGCCAGAGATAGGTTTGCAATCTGTGGGTTCGACCTGGCCAAACATCAGACATTGCGAGAGCTCTTTGACACGATGCACGAAGACGTCTGGAAGGTGCTGTTCAAGGCCACCGAGGTACCACCGCCCATAACCGAAGATCGCGGACTCAGCACAAAGTGCCCATCCAATCTGGTAAGTTTTTATGTTACGCAAGACGAGCTTTTTATAGGCACACCCGCGGGAGGATCCTAAGCCTCCAGGCCGTTTTTTCAGGACTGGGTAGCGATAGCGGAGCGGATCGACTGCCCAGCTCTGTTACCTGAAGATCTAGAATCAGAGCTTCTAACGAGGATGTTGTTTTCGGCGCCCTATGAGGTGCCAGAGAAGAAGGCCAAGAAGACGACCGCGGGGACCAGAAAAGGTCTCTGGCACAAGGTTGTATCGGACACGTCGTCTGAAGACACCGAGGCGCACTCCTCCCACGAAGACGAGGAGGGGGAAGAGGAAATCCCTCCCTCCCCAACCAGGGGGAGAAGAAGAGAAAGGCCGCCCTACAGGGGGAGGCTGGGACGTCCAAGAAGGGAAAGACCTTCCTTCCGGACTACTCCACCAAGGCCACCTACAGTGACGAGGAGTGGTTGCCCAGGGACAAGCCCCTGGCTAAGTCGTAAGTATCCGGACACTATAATACTTTGAGTGTGTTTTGCTTTATTGCTCCTTACAATGCCGAACATGCATATGTAGTCTGTCCAAATCCCACATCGAGGTATCCTCTTCGGAGGAGTCCCTGGAACCGTCGGTGATGAACAACGAGTCACTCCCGACGGCCTCCTCCCCCAGGCCCGCAGACGACACTGAAGTGTTGTCCCAAAGGATGCCGAACCAGGGGGTGATAGTTCTAGAAACGCCCCCAGGCGAGATCCCAATCACCGGGCACATGGGGGGGAAGACCCCCATGGACTCTGGTAACGGGGCTGCAGCAAGTTTGGCCCCCAGCCGAATACGACTCCTGAACCCTAGGTGGTTCCGAACTCAGGCAGGCAGCCCCTTGCCAAGGAGGGCGAGCCACCTATACCGATGACCTCTGTCCATCCAAAGGCATCGGATAACTTGCTGGAAGTGCGTCGCGACGCTTCCATTGATGAAGAACACCGTACTCCTATGAGTGCGGTGATTGAGAAGGTCCGATCCGCGAAAAGCAGATTGACCGAAGCCTGCGCCAGCCTGCTAACAGGCTTTGAGGTAAGTAAGAAAATTATAACAAAATATCATAGTATAGACAGTAGCCCCTGATGCTCTGTTTCATGTTCGGAAAGAAAGGACGAAAAGAGGATCAAATAATATCCGCAGGAGTCTAACTGAAGATGTCTATGTGAATAAGCAGGCGTCGATGCTGGCAGCTGCCGCTCGTACTGTGGAGGTCTCGGGACTGTAGCGGGACCTGGAGCAAGCCGAGGGAGAGATCGGCCTCATGAAGAGGCAGCTCGAGGAGAACAAAGGTACACAATACCCCGTCTGCATATTTAAAAAGGAAGAATGGTTTCTGCTAATGAAAGCATCATGAAATTTACTAGGGGCCACGACCGAAGTGGTGGCCCTTAAGATGGCGCTAACCGAGGCTGAAGACAAAGCGGCCAAGGAGTGCTCCGAGCGCGAGAAGCAAGAGGCTCGAGTCAGCGAGGTCCAGCAAGAGCTCCAGGATTTCATCCAAAAATACGAGTCCTTGGAGCGTGACTCTAAGACGCAAGAGTCCAAGCTTGCTAAGGCCCTCCAGAGCGTGCGAGACGCCAAAGCCGAAACCCAAAAGGCCCTCCAGGAGATTCAGGTGGCCAAGAAGATTGCGGCGGGTAAGGCATTCATTATGCAAAACAAGCGTGTGAAGGAGACTTTCCTTTTACTTACCCGAATTTGGAGCTCTCCAGGAGCGTTCATAGATCTGCCACGTAGTATATCTAATGCCGCAAAGCTCTACCGAGCCGAAGAAGGGAGCTCGATGGAGAAGCTGTTCTGGTCTAAGTACATTGGGACAGAACATTCGATGCCCTTGAGCGACCAGCTGAAGCAACTAGTCGAACTGCACAAGGCGGCCGTGGCCTGCCGAGCCTCTGTGCATCAGCTATTTTGGCCTCGTGAAGCGGCTTGTGAGTGCCTGCTCGCGGCTTGACGTCATAAAGCGGTCAGTTTGCATTGAAGGGGCATGAATGGCCTTCGCCCACACAAAAGTGCACTGGGCGAAGATGGATGCCGAGAAGCTGATGACCGAAGGGCCTCCGAAAGGGCAAGGAGCATCGCCACCCCGAGAAGTATTATGATAATATCCTGAAGGGCTCTCGCCTTGTGGCGGAGCAATGTGCGAAGGATGTAATCTTTGAGTGAATGTACTTGTTTTATCCTGTAATATGAAACAACTTCTTTTGCGCAATATAACGCTTGTTGATTTAAAATTTTACCTTATGCGCGGCCGCTTATAAAATCTGAGAGTTGGCTAATCGTCGGCTTCTGCCCCCATGTAACTAGTACCGGGGTGTTCGAGGTAAATCTAAACACTCTTTATCCAAATTTTTGGTCCTTTAAGGAGGTGTTTAGCGCAACGAACAAGGCAATCGGACTATACAACTTTATCACTCTCACTTAGCCATAGAAGTTCTATAATTTTAAATTTCGGCGTAGCCCCTGGTATTCGGAAGGCCGAACTTGGGGTGCTATACACACCTAAATAGGAGAAGACCGATTCCTCGCCTAAAGCGGAAAATATCTTTAAGGATTTGAAACCTCTCGAACAGCGACCAGCTCTCACCGCATCATGACAGTTAGTTTTCGGCTTTCTCTACTAAGGTGCTCGTCCGGAAGAACCGGGACACAATCGCAGTAGTTCTCCCTGTGCCACCTTAGCCGATATAGCGGAACATAAGGCGGCAAAACATGGGAGCCGGGCAAACCCATCTATTGACCCAAGACATGATTCTGAGTTGATGCATATAATGCTATAAGTTTGGGGTGCCGCACTGTCAAAAGTGTTCGGACTTTTCGTGCCGTGTTATGGGGTACACTGAAGCCCCTGGTGAACTGAGTCGTACCAACATGTACGTGTGCAATTTGTAATAAATAAACAGTCAAGGAAAAAGATAAAGAAATGTAATAACAAGCTGATGTTGTACATTGTTTTCCATTGTTGTTTGAATAATACGTCAAGGCGTACATAAGTAGTGCTATAAGCAAAATAGGACTATTTGACATGTCCTAACCAAGAGTGAGCTGCGTATGGGTATGTAAAACAGGTATAGCGATCGCTATCAGAGACCACCTGGGGATTACCTTGTACGTCAAAGCTCCTTGCCTCCTTGGTGCTTCCGTCCCGTGATGGGTCGATAATCAGGTTATCGGATGAGCCTCAAAGAGATAGGGACCTGGAAAAAAAAGAAAAGGTTGAAGGTGTGCTGGTTTTGGGGCGGTTGAACCACATTGTAGACCGCATTGTAGCCGTGCCTCCACCTATGCCCATGGTATTTTAAGTGCGTAATTATGTATGCGTAGCACAAATTTCATCGCTTGGCTGGCGTCAGGACGGAGGCCGAATTGCTAGGCGAGCTCTGGTCGTGCCGGACGATCTTGTTACAGAGTACTTCGGACTCGCTTGGCGGTGTCCGGGGGTTTATTGCCGAATTGGAGGTCTGCCTAAGAAGGCTGCTCTGTGCTTCTGCTGCAAGGGCCGCAGTGTGCTCCTCTGTACGTAGGGAGCGCTCTGTGTTTCCATTGACTGTTATAACCCCGCGGGGTCCTGGCATCTTGAGCTTGAGGTAGGCATAATGTGGCACCCCATTGAATCTGGTGAATGCGGTTCGACCAAGCAGTGCATGATAGCCACTGCAGAAGGGGACGATATCAAAGATTAACTCCTTGCTTCGGAAGTTGTCCGGAGATCCGAAGACTACGTCCACTGTGATTGAGCCCATGTAGTAGGCCTCTACACCTGGTATGACACCTTTAAAGGTGGTTTTGGTGGGTTTGATCCTTGAGGGATCAATGCCCATTTGCGTAATGTATCCTGATAGAGCAGGTTCAGGCTGCTACCACCGTCCATATGGACTCATCTGAGGTGGAATCCGTCGATGATGGGGTCGAGGACCAATGCGGCCGAACCGCCATGACGGATAGTGGTCGGATGGTCCCTACGATCGAAGATGATCGGACAAGAAGACCATGGGTTGAACTTTGGGGCGACTGGCTCCATCGTGTAGATGTCCCTTAGTGCACACTTCCACTCGCTCTTCGGAATATGGGTTGCGTATATCATATTTACCGTTTTTACTTGGGGAGGAAATTTCTTTTGTCCTCCTGTGTTCGGTAGCCGGGGTTCCTCGTCGTCATCACTATGCAACACCTTGTTTTTGGCATTCAACTTGCCGGCCTGCTTAAACACCCAACATTCTCTGTTGGTGTAATTGGCTGGTTTATGGGGGGTGCTGTCAATTTGAAATGAGCAATTGAGTATGCGGTCCAGACTGGATGGCCCCGGATTGTTTCTTTTGAATGGCTTTTTCTGCTGACCAGACTTAGAGCCATTGAATCCGGCGTTGAGGGTCGTGTCTTCGGTGTTGTTGCCATTACTGTGACGCTTGTGTTTGTTGCGTCGGGGCTTGCCGTTGCTATCTTTGGCATCTGAGGTGTCAGGATTTCTTGATGTGCTGTTGCTATGAGCCAACCAGCTGTCCTCGCCCGCACAAAAGTGGGTCATAAGTGTCGTGAGGGCTGCCATGGACTTCGGCTTCTCTTGGCCGAGGTGTCGGGCAAGCCACTCATCACGGATGTTATGCTTAAAGGCCGATAGGGCTTCTGCATCCGGACAGTCCACAATTTGGTTCTTTTTAGTAAGGAACCGAGTCCAGAATTTTCTGGCTGACTGTCTGGGGTGTTGGGTTATATGACTTAAGTCATCAGCATCCGGTGGCCGCACTTAAGTGCCCTGGAAGTTATCCAGGAATGCGTCTTCCAGGTTTTCCCATTTTCCAATAGAGTTTGCCGGCAAACTATTCAGCCAATGCCGAGCCGGTCCCTTGAGTTTTAGTGGGAGGTACTTGATGGCATGTAGATCATCGCCGTGGGCCATGTGAATGTGGAGAAGGAGATCTTCTATCCATACCGCAGGGGTCTGTAGTCCCATCATAGGGATCAATGTTAACGGGCTTAAACCCTTCTGGGAATTCATGTTCCATAACTTCGTCAGTGAAGCATAGGGGGTGTGCGACGCCTCTATGTTGGGCTACATCGCGATGCAACTCAAATGAGTGTGGTCTGGTGTATTCGGCCCGACCGAATTTGCATTTAGTATATTCGGCATGTTGGTCATCGTCACGCGTTGGGACGCGCCCCCTTGATCTGTAGATTGATCTTGACTGTCCTGCTTTATTTTCCAATTCGTCTCGCAGGTCATGCGTGTAGCCCTGGGCCTTCGTGTTTTTATTTGTTTGGCGATAGTGTGCGGGCTGGTGTTCGGTCTGATACGCCGCTTTAACTCGGCCACGAGGTGGCCGGTCAGCCTCATCCTGCGCTGGTAGTGTAGGCTCAAGCGCCTCCCCCTCAAATTGAGGTAACAACCCGCGCTTTGGGTAACTTTTGGTTGGATGCTCGAGTCCGTATTCCTCGGCTGCCAGAACCTCAGTCCATCTATTAGTTAGAAGATCTTGATCAGCTCGAAGCTGCTGCTATTTTTTCTTCAGGCTTTTTGTAGTGGCTATAAGCCGGCGCTTGAAGCGCTCCTGCTCGACGGGATCCTCAGGCACGATAAATTCTTTGTCGCTGAGGCTCACCTCATCTTCGGAGAGACGCATGTAATTGTCATCCTCCGAGTCTCCATCCATTGCCTGTTCATCAGGGCTAGCTTGCCCATCCTCCCGTCCGGCTTGCTCCAAGCCTGGCTGGGCGGGATTGTTTTCGTATTCGGCATCATCCGGAGTGTTATCGTCTCTTGTGCCGGTATCACTATTATTGCTATGGCGGGGCTTAGAGCGGCGCCGCTGATGCTGACACTTAGATTGCTTCTCGAGGGGATTATCCTCCGTTGCCTCATCGCTATTGCTTTCTTTGGGTGTGTCCACCATATATATATCATATGATGAGGTGGCTGTCCAGCGCCCTGTGGGAGGTGGTTCCTGTTCTTCTCCAGCATCGTCGTCCATACCATCGATGTCTTCAGAGTAGAAATCAAGCATGTCAGTTAGGTTGTCAACAGTGGCTACTAAGTGGGTGGTGGGTGGGTAACGAATTTCTGCATCGTCCGCTTCCCACTCAAGACGGACATAGTTCGGCCAGGAGTCTCCTAATAGGGAGAAAGATTTTAACGAGTTTAGCACGTAGCCCAAGGGCGAGTGCTGAAAAATATCCGCGGAGGGAAACTCCATGATCCGGAGGGTCCGAGGGTCCGATGACATATATCTCATTGGAGGCGAAGTCTGTGTTCAGCTCTATCGCCAATGAATATGCGGCCTCCGTGGCGGGGTCCATCCACCTGTCCTTGGATGGCACGATCTACCCCGGATTTAGAGCCGGGGAAGCTGCAGGTGTGATCTCCTGAACGCCGTCCGATGGCAAATCTAAGTCATGCTCATCTTGACTGTGCGGTGCGCCTGTCATGGGCTCGAACCCATAGAAGATCAAGTCCCCACGGATGTCGGCAGTGTAGTTCAGGCTTCCAAACCTGACCTAATGGCCAGGGGCGTAGCTATCGATCTGCTCCAGATGGCCAAGCGAGTTGGCCCGTAGTGCGAAGCCGCCGAATACGAAGATCTGTCCGGGGAGGAAAACCTCACCCGGGATCGCATCGTTGTGGATGATTGAAGGAGCCATCAAGCCTTACCATGAGGACATAGTGGAACTCTCAATGAAAGCACCAATGCCGGTGTCAAAACCGGCGGATCTCGGGTAGGAGGTCCCGAACTGTGCGTCTAAGGCTAATGGTAACATGAGGCGGGGGACGCAATGTTTACCCTGGTTTGGCCCCTCTCTATGGAGGTAATACCCTACTTCCTGCTTGATTGATCTTGATGATATGAGTATCACAACAGTTGATCTACCACGAGATCATAGAGGCTAAACCCTAGAAGCTATCCTATGATTATGATTGTTCTTGTCCTACGGACTAAACCCTCCGATTTATATAGACACCGGAGGGGTTAGGGTTACACAGAGTCGGTTACAGAGAAGGAAATCTACATATCTGAATTGCCAAGCTTGCCTTCCACGCAAAGGAGAGTCCCACCCGGACACGGAACGAAGTCTTCAATCTTGTATCTTCATAGTCCAACAGTCCGGCATAAGCATATAGTCCGGCTGTTCGAGGACCCCCTAATCCAGGACTCCCTCACTTGGATGTGGTGCGGCTGCCCTCCCTCCTCCCCTCTATTTATAGGGTGAAGGGGGGAGGGGCCCGGCCCCTCTAGATGAGATCTAGAGGGGGGCGGCGGCCAAGGGGAGGGGCTTGCCCCCTAAGCCAAGGGGGGCGCCCCCTTTAGGGTTCCCCCCAAACCATAGGCGCATGGTGTAATGCCCCGGTTTTGTTGTGCCAGGTGTCTGCCAGTTATTCGCCATCGTTGCCATGTCATTTGCTTGTGTGTTGCATTTTATCATATCATCATCTGCATTTTATCTGCATGTTTTTCAAAACTTGAATCCGTTCGGGTCCTCCCGGTTCTCTCCGTTGTCCGTTCAGAGTCCGGACCTCTCGCGCGTGCGCGTTGCCCCTCTCAGACCTTGTTGTCGTGTGCGGGTGTTAAACGTTCTCGGAATGGACCGAGTCTTGTCAATCGGCCTTGGTATACCACCGGTAGACCTCCTGTCAAGTTTCGTGCCATTTGGAGGTCGTTTGATACTCCAACGGTTAACCGCGTAGCCCGAAACCCCCCTTTAACTTTGCAGCCCAACGCCCTTCTAAACTGGCCCAAAACCCATCTAACTCCCTTCCATGCTCTCGGTCGTTCGATCACGATCACGTGGTCGAAAATCACTCCTCATTTGGACTCTCCTAGCTCCCAGAATCTATAAATATGTGCCCCTCCCCGAATTTTCGCGCAGTCCAACCCTAGCCCTCTCCCTCCTCGCGCCGCCGGACATGTCCGCCCGGCGGCCGGACACGTCCAACGCCAGCCTCCACATCGCCCGGACCAATCCGGGGACGCCGCGTCACCTGCGCCGCCGCCCCAGCCTCTTGCGCGCCGCCACGTCGCCGCCCACCGCGCCCACTTTGTCGGGGCCCGTGGGAGCCCAGATCCGGCCCGCCCCGGGCCGATCTGGG
>NC_057803.1:652717793-652724923 GCF_018294505.1 Triticum aestivum | reverse complement strand
GCCGCCCGAGGCCGCGCCCGCGCTACCCTTCCCCGCCGCCGCCGCGGAGCTCTCCCGCGCCTCGCCACCGGGCTCCCTCGCTGCCATCGCGCCTCCGGCGAGCGCCCCCGCGCGCTGTCGCTCCGGCTCGGCCCCGCCTCGATCCACGCCGGGATCCCTATCCAGATCCGGATAGGTTGACTTTCCCCCCTCTGAAAATTCCTCCAATTCCCGAAATATTTTCATATTATCATGCCATGTTCATCGCATCATATCTCTGCATCCGTAGCTCTGTTTCGTGCGTGTAATATGTCAAATTGTTCGACTCAACGAGTACTTCATTTCATTCCATTGCATCATTTTCATTTGAGTCCATCTTGTTGCCTGAATCTTTGTTGCAAGAGTGCTAGGTGATGTTGTCTGCTGTCTGTTAACAGAACTTGCTCAGTTGTCATTTTTGCCATGATTGATGTGTGCATCCTATGAGGTAGATGTCTACATGTGTTTTGAACTATGCCATGTCTTCTTTACAGTGGTGTTTTCCATGTATTTTTGTGATCATTGTGGTGACTAGAACAAGCATGCGAACTAGGCTTCGTGATGTTGCTGATTTCAGTCCCTGTTCTGTTGTTATTTTTATGCCATGTAAACTTGATGCTATAGAGAGATCCAAGCATATTTTGTGATACTTCAGTAACGATGTTTTGAACATATGGTTATTATCTATCCATTCATGCCCCTGTTTGCAATTATGGAGTAGTCTAGCATGTCATTTTCGTGCTCTACTTTTGCTACAAAATGTTTCGTGGCAGATTGTTTACATGTTATTCAATTTTGCCAAGGTTGTTGTAGTTGATCCTTGCATGCTATGAACTTGTTCTTGCCTTGGTTAGCTTCATAAACATGTATTCTTGCTGATGCTATGCTTATATTGTCATGCAATGACTTGTGGTGAGTGAATCAAGCTTGTTACTAGGGTACTTGTTGTTGCTGTTTTGCTAGGCTGAATCTCTTATTTCGTGATGCTATGTAAATCTGTTGCTACTAGTCATTCTATGCATAATCTAAAGATGTTCACTAAGGGTGTTTTGTTATACCCCTGGTTGCAATTATAGCCTTCTGTAGCTTGTTGTTTCCTTGCTCCAAAGTTGCTAAATAATGTTGCTGTCAGCATGTTAACATTAAGTTCAGTTGTTGCCATGATTGTTGCTAGTGATCCATGCACCCTATGGACTTTCTCTTGCCATGCTTAGCTTCACAAACATGTATTCTTACTGTTGGGTGCATTTTCATGCCATGTATTGCTCTGTTGTGAGTGGTACAAGCTGACAAACATGCCTACTTATCGTTGTTCCTGCCGTGTATGAATCTGTCATATAACTTGGTATGTTTACACGGGTGCCATCATATTTTCTGATCCTTTTTGGCTCATGGTCAGTAAGGGACTTTTGTTCTATGCATTTAGTAGTATCATGCCATGCCTTTGTTTGTCATGATAAGTTCTTGTAACATGCTGTTTGATAGCTCTAAACATTGCAACCTGACGTTATTTCTGCAAAGTCTGAAACTGATATTATTTGCAATCTTGCCATGTGTGTTTGAGCATGTTCTAGTGATTTCTGGAGATAGCTCAGTGTTCATGTTTTGTTATGCTTTACCTGTAAATCATGTTCATGCCTTTTTTTTCATATTGTGTTACTTTAGCATGTTGTTTTGATGCTTGCAATATGCCTAGTTGCTATTTTGGACAGCTTGTCCTTTAAACTTGTTTCATGTGTGTGTGTTGAACCGTTTCTCCGTTTTGAGTGTGCTCTATATGAAACTTGTTTGATTTTGCATGTAGCTTCATATTATCATGTTGCGTCCTTGTTTTGAGGTGTTTGCTTGATGTTTGTATGCATTTTGCATCAATGCCATGTTTAACTTGTTTTGCTCATATCTTCTAGACCGTAGCTCCGAACTAAATGAACTTTATATGTAACTTGACTAGAATCTCGTGTAGATCATATTGGTGCATTTTAACTTGCTGTTTAACAACTTGAACATAAGGTTTATTCAGATCTGGACCAATTTCGAAATATGCATATGAGGACTTACCGGAATTGTTATATGTTGCTTCCGGCCTCATTTAAACTTGCCTTGATGTGTTGCTCTTGTCTGCATCATCTCTTGCCATGAGTAGCTTCATGTAGCCTTATCATGCATCATACTTGTTTGTGCCTCATGTCTTGATCATGTGTGGTGTGTTTACCGTGTTGTGTGCTTCTTCTCGATAGTTCCCGTTTCATTGCGATCGTGAGGATTCGTTCGTCTACGCTTGGTTTGTCTTCGTGGTTTCCTCTTCTTCATGGACTTGTTCTTCTTCCTAGCGGGATTTCAGGCAAGATGACCGCTACCCTGGATCTCACTACTATCATTGCTATGCTAGTTTCTTCGTTCTATCGCTTTGCTGCGCTACCTATCACTTGTTCTTCAAGCCTTCCAAATTGCCATGAACCTCTAACCTTTGACACCTTTCCTAGCAAACCATTGATTGGCTATGTTACCGCTTTGCTCAGCCCTCTTATAGCGTTGCTAGTTGTAGGTGAAGTTGAAGATTGCTCCATGGTGGACAGGATTTTGTTGGGATATCACAATATCTCTTATATTATTAATGCATCTATATACTTGGTAAAGGGTGGAAGACTCGGCCTTATGCCTGGTGTTTTGTTCCACTCTTGCCATCCTAGATTCCGTCATACCGGTGTTATGTTCCCGGATTTTGTGTTCCTTACGCGGTTGGGTGATTTATGGGACCCCCTTGATAGTTCGCTTTGAATAAAACTCCTCCAGCAAGGCCCAACCTTGGTTTTACCATTTACCTCACCTAGCCTTTTTTCCCTTGGGAGTCGCGCTCTCGAGGGTCATCTTTATTTTACCCCCCCGGGCCAGTGCTCCTCCGAGTGTTGGTCCAAACTAGAGCACCGTGCGGGACCATTCCTTGGCAACTTGGATTACGTCGGTACCTGTATGCTTAGCTCATCCGGTGTGCCCTGAGAACGAGATATGTGCAGCTCCTATTGGGATTTGTCAGCACAGCGGGAGGCTTTGCTGGTCTTGTTTTACCATTGTCGAAATGTCTTATAAACTAGGATTCCGAGTCTGATCGGGTCTTCCTGGGAGAAGGTATATCCTTCGTTGATCGCGAGAGCTTATCATGGGCTAAGTTGGGACACCCCTGCAGGGTTTAAACTTTCGAAGGCCGTGCCTGCGGTTATAGGCAGATGGGAATTTGTTAATGTCCGGTTGTAGATAACTTGACACCAGATACGAATTAAAACGCATCAACCGCGTGTGTAGCCGGGATGGTCTCTTCTCGGCGGAGTCCGGGAAGTGAACACGGTTTCTGGGTTAGGTTTGACGTAAGTAGGAGTTCGGGATCACTTCTTGATCATTGCTAGTTTCACGACCGTTCCGCTTGCTCTCTTCTCGCTCTTATTTGCGTATGTTAGCCACCATATATGCTTAGTCGCTAATGCAGCCTCACCACTTTACCCCTTCCTTTCCCTTTAAGCTTTGCTAGTCTTGATACCCATGGTAATGGGATTGCTGAGTCCTCATGGCTCACATATTACTACAATAACAGTTGCAGGTACAGGTTATGCGATGATCATGACGCGAGAGCGATGCTTGCTTGCGTTGAGTTCTTCTTCTGCTTCTTCGATCAGGGGATAGGTTCCAGGTCGGCAACCTGGGCTAGCAGGGTGGATGTCGTTAGAGTTTCTGTTTGTGTTTCATCCGTAGTCGGATGATGATCTTATGTATTGTGGTGATGTATTCGTGTGGCATTGTATGCCTTATGTGTGTATCCCCATCTATTATGAAATGTTGATGTAATGATATCCACCTTGCAAAAGCGTTTCAATATGCGGGTCTATCTTTGGTGGGACCTTCGAGTTCCTTTTGGATAGGGTCGCATATTGGGCGTGATAAGTTGGTATCAGAGCCTCGACCGACCCTAGGAGCCCCCTTGATTGATCGTGTAGTTTGGCCGTTGTTGAGTCTAGAAGAAAACTGTTTTCAGAATCAAGTTATATCGGAGAGTAGGAATTCTTTTTACTCCTCAGCCTCTTCGTCGCTCTGGTGAGGAATCTTGACGTAGGTGTTTTGAATTACTCCTCTTCCCCTTCAAATTTTTCTTTAGGTTCACGCAGTTGGTTTTTCGATCGTTGGTTCTCTTCTCTTTTCATCCGGTGCATTTCTCGTCAAGTTGACTCGAGCCTCTTCATCATTGAGTTCAATCCTCCATTGTTTTCTTTTCCCACCCGCCCACCCCTTCTTCTTCTCAGAAAGTCCGTAATCGAGTACCATCCTACTCGTGCGAAGTCTTTGCTTTCTTTCCTCAATGATTTCAACCGGTGTTTTCTCTTCAAGATATTCGTCGGTTTCCCCTTGCAAGTTGTCTTTGTTTTCCCGCCCTCCCACCCTCTTCTTCCCGGAGCCTCAGTCTCCTTCGAGCATCAATTTTCATTCGTACGGAGGTTCTTCAGTCTTCCCTCAATCATTTCAATCGGTGAATTCTTGTCTCGGTGGACATTCTTCATCACTTCTCCGGTGGACTCAATTCATGTTTGTCGGTGTTGATCGTATTCTTTTCCTTGGATCAAGTGTTCTCCTTGCTCGTTTACCTCTCGCCATTCAATCATTCCGGAGTTCGGAACACATCTCAGGAGATTCATCTGTGTTCCAATTAATTCGAGGTTGTCACCTCATTCAAATATTTCAATTGTTCCGGTGCTTCATCTATCTGTTCAACATCCCATTACAATGGTGTTTTCTCTTCAGTGGGCCCTAACCCACAGGTCTTTTCCCAGGATCTTACCTGCCTCTTCTAATTATTCTGGAGCCATTCCTAATTCTTTTCAAGTGTGACGTCGGAATGAATTTCATCAGGCACATGCCTTCTCCAAGATCGCTTTTAAATCATTTTCATTGTTGACTCTACCTCTTCGCTTTTCATTCTCCCGGAGTATCTCAGTAATTTTGGTGGTGTTTCTCGTCGCCATTTGAAGATCGAAGAAGAGTTCCTCTTAAATCTTGTTCGTTCTCCCGAAGATTCGTGGTTCTAGCTTCATGTTATCAGTCTCGAATTATTCCATTTGCCAGATATTCTTTCTTACCCATCCGGAGTATTTCAGGAGTTGTTTTCTTTTTTCTTTTCACCAGAGGCCATCATTTCAGCTACCGTTATCCAGTTATCCCGGTGCTTCGTTCAAGTGTTCTTTAATCAGCTCATGATCTCTTTGTTCTTCTGCATCTAAATCCCCTCTAGCTTGTTGGTTCTTCTAATTCTTCCCATTGATTCCTTCTCTTTCATCAGTCATTTCCAAATTCTTACGGTGGTTCGTTCAATATTCTTTTTCCTTGAGTATCATTTTAATCCTTTCCTTCTTTTCAATCCTACCGGTGGATCAGGAAGACTTTCTCAAGTTTGCGCTCTATCTCTTCTCAATCCTTTTCAAGAAGAATAAGTAATATACGAAATCCATCTTGTCATCAATTTAATTTGATGAAGGAGAAGCATACAATAAATCTTATTCTTATTTTCATCCAAGTGGGTAATCCCTTCCTTCGGAGTTTGTTCGTGAGGAATAAATTCTTGATTCCAAGTGTTTTCATCTATTCTTTTCCAGAGTTCAAATTTCCTCGGCCATTTTGTCGGAACCTCCATCTAAATCATCGCAACACTCATCTTATTCGCCCGTCCTTCATTCTATCTCATCATCCTTTCATTAACGGAGTTCTTCATGGTGGTTCTTCATGATTAAATTCATTCTTCATGAGTTCATCAAGATTCTTATCGGTGGAGTTCAAGTATCTTTTCTTCTCGCATCTTGAATTGCAATTAATTCTCCGTATTTTTTGAAGAGGAGTTTTGCATTTCTTCGTTCTTCTCAGCTATCCAATCATTTCCAGTTGTGGCCGGTTATCACCTTATGATCCTGAGATGTTACCTATAAGTCCACAACAAGCTTATTCTTTCGTTGTTGATTTTCTCAACAATTTCATTTAATCCTTCTAAATTCTTTTCATTCAATATTCTTTCAATTCTTCCAGAGGCATTGTGTTGTTCATGTCGTCAAGTGTCATTCCATCCTCTCAAGTTCATGTTCTATTCCTCCATGTCTCAGCCGGAGTGCCGCCTAAATCTTTCAGTCTTATTCCTTTTCCTATCTCGTTCTAAACGGAGTGGTTTCATAGTCTATCTGATTCCGTGAGCTTTCGTTTCCCGTCATCCTCGTCATTCCTTTCTTCTTCTCGAGGACTCTCGATTCTTTGCTTCTTCTCTAGAGTTCTTGTTTCACCTCATCCCTTTTCTCTTCTGTCTTGGTCCTAAGATCTCGGGACGAGATCTCTTGTTAGTGGAGGAGTGTTGTAACGCCCCGGTTTCGTTGCCCCAGGTGTCTGCCAGTTATTCGCCATCGTTGCCATGTCATTTGCTTGCGTTTTGCATTTTATCATATCATCATCTGCATTTCATCTGCATGTTTTTAAAACTTGCATCCGTTCGGGTTCTCCCGGTTCTCTCCTTTGTTCGTTCGGAGTCCAGACCTCTCGCGCGCGGCCGTTGCCCCTTGTTGTCGTGTGCGGGTGTTAAACATTCTCGGAATGGACCGAGTCTTGCCAAGCGGCCTTGGTATACCACCAGTAGACCGCCTGTCAAGTTTCGTGCCATTTGGAGGTCGTTTGATACTCCAACGGTTAACCGCGTAGCCCGAAACCCCCCTTTCTCTTTGCAGCCCAACGCCCTTCCAAACTGGCCCAAAACCCATCTAACTCCCCTCCATGCTCTTGGTCGTTCGATCACAATCGCGTGGCCGAAAACCACTCCTAATTTGGACTCTCCTAGCTCCCAGAATCTATAAATATGTGCCCCTCCCCGAATTTTCGCGCAGTCGAACCCTAGCCCTCTCCCTCCTCGCGCCGCCGGACATGTCCGCCCGGCGGTCGGACACGTCCACCGCCCGCCTCCACGTCGCCCGGACCAATCTGGGGACGCCACGTCACCCGCGCCACTGCCCCAGCCTCTCACGCGCCGCCACGTCGCCGCCCACCGCGCCCACTTCGTCGGGGCCCGTGGGAGCCCAGATCCGGCCCGCCCCGGGCCGATC